>NC_133819.1:155245881-155443381 GCF_047830755.1 Zonotrichia albicollis | reverse complement strand
GCAAGTGGTGACCATCCCAGGTGGTGACCATTGCAAGTGGTGACCAGTGCAAGTGGTGACCATCCCAGGTGGTGACCATCCCAGGTGGTGACCATCCCAGGTGGTGACCATCGCAAGTGGTGACCATCGCAGGTGGTGACCATCCCAGGTGGTGACCATCCCAGGTGGTGACCATCGCAAGTGGTGACCATCACAGGTGGTGACCATCTCAAGTGGTGACCATCCCAGGTGGTGACCATCCCAGGTGGTGACCATCACAGGTGGTGACCATCTCAAGTGATGACCATCGCAGGTGGTAACCATCCCAGGTGGTGACCATCCCAGGTGGTGACCATCCCAGGTGGTGACCATCTCAGGTGGTGACCAGCAGAGGCCGTGCCCTCACCTGGCCCCTCCCTCACCTCCTCCACCCTTCCCAGAGCGCCTTTGACGTCCTGGGCTTCACGGCCGAGGAGAAGGCCGGTGTCTACAAGCTGACCGGGGCCATCATGCACTTCGGCAACATGAAGTTCAAGCAGAAGCAGCGGGAGGAGCAGGCGGAGCCGGACGGCACCGAAGGTGGGTCGGGGCGAGGGGGTGACCGGTCAGGGCGGGGTCACCAGGTGAGTGACACCTGACCAGGTATCTCCTGCTCCACAGATGCCGACAAGTCCGCCTACCTGATGGGGCTGAACTCGGCCGACCTGCTCAAGGGCTTGTGTCACCCGCGCGTCAAGGTGGGCAACGAGTACGTCACCAAGGGGCAGAGCGTCCAGCAGGTCTACTACTCCATCGGGGCCCTGGCCAAGGCCGTCTACGAGAAGATGTTCAACTGGATGGTGGTGAGGATCAACAACTCGCTGGACACCAAGCAGCCGCGGCAGTACTTCATCGGCGTCTTGGACATCGCCGGCTTCGAGATCTTTGACGTGAGGCTCGAGGCGGGGCGGTGGGCTGGGCCTTGCAGGGGTGGCATTGAGCCAGCTGGGTGGTGAGGGGGTCTCCTTCAGCTTCATGGTGACCTTGGGTGGGGATTGGGTCTTGGTGTTGACGTCATTGAGTGTTGCGCTGACCTCACTGTTGACTCCTTTAGGTGTTGAGTTGACCTGGCTGGGTGTTGTTTTGAACCCTTTGGGTCTCACGTTGACCCCGTTGATCTCATTGGACGTTCTGCTGACCCCACTGGGTGTTGAGTTGTCCCCATTGACCCCCACTGGGCATCACTTTGACCCTGTTGGATGTTGAGTTGACCCCATGGATCCCATTCAATGTTGTCAGTGGTGCTGGGCCTTGCAGGGGTGGCATTGAGCCAGCTGGGTGGTGAGGGGATCTCCTTCAGCTTCATGGTGACCTTGGGTGGGGATTGGGTCTTGGTGTTGACGTCATTGAGTGTTGCGCTGACCTCACTGTTGACTCCTTTAGGTGTTGAGTTGACCCCACTGGGTGTTGTTTTGAACCCTTTGGGTCTCAGGTTGACCCCGTTGATCTCATTGGACGTTCTGCTGACCCCACTGGGTGTAGAGTTGTCCCCGTTGACCCACATTGGGCATCACCGTTGATTGTGTTGGATGTTGAGTTGTCCCCATGGATCCCATTCAATGTTGTCAGTGGTGCTGGGCCTTGCAGGGGTGGCATTGGGCCAGCTGGGTGGTGAGGGGATCTCCTTCAGCTTCATGGTGACCTTGGGTGGGGATTGGGTCTTGGTGTTGACGTCATTGAGTGTTGCGCTGACCTCATTGATCCCAGTGACTCCTTTAGGTGTTGAGTTGACCCCACTGGGTGTTGTTTTGAACCCTACTGGGTCTCAGGTTGACCCCGTTGATCTCATTGGACGTTCTGCTGACCCCACTGGATGTTGAGTTGTCCCCATTGACCCACATTGGGCATCACTGTTGACCCTGTTGGATGTTGAGTTGACCCCATGGATCCCATTCAATGTTGTCTTCACCCCGTTGGGTGTCAGATTGACCCTGTCCATCCCATTGGACATCACTGCGACCCCACTGGGTGTTCAGTTGGCCCTGATGACACTATCAAGGCCACACTGTTGAGCTGACCCCATGGACTCCTTTGGCCCCATTGGGTGTTGAGTTGGCCCCATTGGGTGTTGAGTTGACCCCATTGACTCAGTTGGCCCCATTGGGTGTTGAGTTGCCCCCATTGGGTGTTGAGTTGACCCCACTGATACAGTTGGCCCCGTTGGGTGTTGAGTTGGCGCGTTGGTTGTTGAGTTGACCCCATGGACTCAGGTGGCCCCATTGGGTGTTGAGTTGCCCCCATCAGGTGTTGAGTTGACCCCATTGGGTGTTGAGTTGACCCCATGGACTCCATTGGCCCTGTTGGGTGTTGAGTTGGCCCCATTGGGTGTTGAGTTGACCCCATGGACTCCATTGGCCCCATTGGGTGTTGAGTTGACCCCATGGACTCCATTGGCCCCATTGGGTGTTGAGTTGACCCCATGGACTCCATTGGCCCCGTTGGGTGTTGAGTTGGCCCCATGGACTCCATTGGCCCCATTGGGTGTTGGGTTGACCCCATGGACTCCATTGGCCCTGTTGGGTGTTGAGTTGAACCCATTGGGTGTTGAGTTGACCCCACTGATACAGTTGGCCCCATTGGGTGTTGAGTTGGCCCCATTGGGTGTTGAGTTGACCCCATTGACTCAGTTGACCCTGTTGGGTATTGAGTTGACCCTGTTGGGTGTTGAGTTGACCCCATCAGTTGTTGAGTTGACCCCATTGGGTGTTGAGTTGACCCCATGGACTCAGGTGGCCCCATTGGGTGTTGAGTTGCCCCCATCAGGTGTTGAGTTGGCCCCATTGGGTTTTGAGTTGACCCCATGGACTCCATTGGCCCTTTTGGGTGTTGAGTTGACCCCATCGGGTGTTGAGTTGACCCCATGGACTCCATTGGCCCTTTTGGGTATTGAGTTGACCCCATTGGGTGTTGAGTTGGCCCCATGGACTCCTTCACCCATGTCTCCCTCTCCTCCCCCAGTTCAACAGCTTCGAGCAGCTCTGCATCAACTTCACCAACGAGAAGCTGCAGCAGTTCTTCAACCACCACATGTTCGTGCTGGAGCAGGAGGAGTACAAGAAGGAGGGCATCGAGTGGGAGTTCATCGACTTCGGCATGGACCTGCAGGCCTGCATCGACCTCATCGAGAAGGTGCCACCACCCCCAGGACCTCCAGGGCCTCCAGGGGCTCAGGGAGGAGGGTCCATCCAGCTGGAGCCCCTCAGGTGCCCCAGGAGCAACTTTTGGGTTGTCCCTGGTGTCCTTCCCGACCAACAAGGCCTGCTTTGTCCACAGCCCATGGGGATCATGTCCATCCTGGAGGAGGAGTGCATGTTCCCCAAGGCCTCGGACATGACCTTCAAGTCCAAACTCTACGACAACCACCTGGGCAAGTCGGCCAACTTCGGGAAGCCACGGAACGTCAAGGGCAAGTCCGAGGCGCACTTCTCGCTCACCCACTACGCCGGCACCGTGGACTACAACATCCTGGGCTGGTTGGAGAAGAACAAGGACCCCCTCAACGAGACGGTGGTGGGGCTCTACCAGAAATCCGCCCTCAAGCTCTTGGCCCACCTCTTCTCCAACTACGCCGGGGCAGACTCCGGTGGGTGGTGGAAGGGTGAAGAAGACAGCTCCCACAGGAGTTGTCCATGTTCCCACCTCATCCCACCGCTCTCCTCCGTAGGTGGTGACAGCGGGAAGGGGAAAGGAGCCAAGAAGAAAGGTTCCTCCTTCCAGACGGTCTCAGCCCTGCACCGGGTGAGGAACCCGCTCTAGATCTGCTGTGGGGCAGGGGGAGAAGAACCCCTGATGTAGAGGGTGGTCCCACCACCCCCAGCCCCTCCCCTGCTCTGCCATTGGTCACCCTCCCTTCTCCTCCCCAGGAGAACCTCAACAAGCTGATGGCCAACCTCAAGACCACCCACCCCCACTTCGTCCGCTGCCTCGTCCCGAACGAGCGGAAGGAGCCCGGTGAGCCGAGGGTGGGGATTGGAGGTTGGGGCGTGGGCGTGGCTCGTGGTTGACCCCTCACCTGTGTCCCCCTCCAGGTGTGATGGACAACGCCCTGGTCATGCACCAGCTCCGCTGCAACGGGGTCCTGGAGGGAATCCGCATCTGCCGCAAGGGCTTCCCCAACCGCATCCTCTACGGGGACTTCCGACAGCGGTGGGGACACGGAGAGGGTTTGGGTCGGGGGGACAACCCCAGCGGGGCTGAGCTCGGGGGTCATGTCCTGTGCGGCCCCCAGGTACCGCATCCTGAACCCCGCGGCCATCCCCGAGGGACAGTTCATCGACAGCCGCAAGGGCGCCGAGAAGCTCCTGGGCTCCATCGACATCGACCACAACCAGTACAAGTTTGGGCACACCAAGGTGAGGTCTCGTGGTGCCCGTTCCCTGTGGTGCCACCATCCTTCAGGTGTGGTGAACCTCGTGGTGCCCATGATCCCCATGTGCATCTAGGTAGACACAACCCCGTAATTCCACCCACCACAACCAGTTTGATCCCACTGGGTGAGGTCTCGTGGTCTCTGTTCCCCGTGGTGCCACCATCCAAGGTGGACACAGACTTCATGGTCCCATGATCACCGTGTCCATCTGTCCATCAACATGTCCATCTGTCCATCTAACCAGACACCACCCCATCCTTCCACCCACCACAAGCAGTTTGATCCCACTGGGTGAGATCTCGTGATCTCTGTTCCCTGTGGTGCCACCATCCAAGGTGGACATGGACCTGGTGGTGCCATGATCTCCGTGTCCATCTGTCCACCATGTCCATCTGTCCTAGACACCACCCCATCCTTCCGCTCATCACAACCAGTTTGATCCCACTGAGTGAGATCTTGTGGTCTCTGTTCCCTGTGGTCCCACCATGCAAAGTGAACGTGGACCTTGTGGTGCTGTGATCACTGTGTCCATCTGTCCATCTACCCAGACACCTCCCCATCCTTCCACCCACCACAAGCAGCTTGATCCCACTAGGAGAGGTCTCGTGGTCCCTGTTCCCCGTGGTGCCACCATCCAAGGTGGACATGGACCTGGTGGTGCCATGATCTCCGTGTCCATCTGTCCATCAACATGTCCATCTGTCCATCTAACCAGACACCACCCCATCCTTCCACCCACCACAAGCAGTTTGATGCCACTGGGTGCGATTTCATGGTCCCTGTTCTCTGTGGTCCCACCATGCAAAGTGAACGTGGACCTTGTGGTGCCGTGATCACTGTGTCCATCTGTCCATCTACCTAGACACCACCCCAGCCTTCCACCCACCACAAGCAGTTTGATCCCACTGGCTGAGATCTTGTGGTCCCTGTTCCCCGTGGTGCCACCATCCAAGGTGGACATGGACCTCATGGTCCTGTGATCACCATGTCCACCTGTCCATCCACCTAGACACCTCCCCATCCTTCCACCCACTCCAACCCCTTTGGACACACCGTAGGGACATCCCGTGGTCTCTGTTCCCTGTGGTGCTACCATCCAAGGTGGACATGGACCTCATGGTCCTGTGATCACCATGTCCACCTGTCCATCTACCCAGACACCAACCCATCCTTCCACCCACCACCACCCCTTTGGACGCATTGTGGGGAGATCCCGTGGTGTCTGTTCCCTCTGTTCCCACCATCTGAGGTGGACATGGACCTCATGGTCCCACCACCTCCTCACTCCCCTCAGGTGTTCTTCAAGGCCGGGCTCCTGGGCCAGCTGGAGGAGATGCGCGACGAGCGCCTGTCCCGCATCCTCACCCGCATCCAGGCGCGGGCGCGGGGGCAGCTCATGCGCATCGAGTTCAAGAAGATCGTGGAACGCCGGTGAGATGGGGATGGGCCTTCTGCTCACCTGGTCACCCGGCTGGGCATGTGGTGGCACCTGTGTCCTTCTCCTCATCCTCCTCCTCCTCCTTGTAGGGATGCGCTGCTGGTGATCCAGTGGAACCTCCGGGCCTTCATGGGGGTGAAGAACTGGCCGTGGATGAAGCTCTACTTCAAGATCAAGCCCTTGCTGAAGAGTGCGGAGACAGAGAAGGAGATGCAGGTGGGAGGGGTGGGCAGGGCAGGGTGGGACCACCACCACCAGGATGGTCTGAGGGGTGTTGGATGAGGGTCTCTGACCTTCTCGGGGTCTCCTGGAGCAGAACATGAAGGAGGAGTACGGGCGGCTGAAGGACGCCCTGGAGAAGTCGGAGTCGCGGCGGAAGGAGCTGGAGGAGAAGATGGTCTCCATGCTGCAGGAGAAGAACGACCTCCAGCTCCAAGTGCAGGCTGTGAGTCAGATCAGCCCAAAACCACATCTCAGGTGTGACCACCACGCCCACCAGACCCTGGGGCAACCCTGCTTCCCTTGCTGTCCCCCCCAAAACAGGAGCAGGACAACCTGAACGACGCCGAGGAGCGCTGTGACCAGCTGATCAAGAACAAGATCCAGCTGGAGGCCAAGGTGAAGGAGCTGACAGAGCGGCTGGAGGACGAGGAGGAGATGAACGCCGAGCTGACAGCCAAGAAGAGGAAGCTGGAGGACGAATGCTCAGAGCTCAAGAAGGACATTGATGACCTGGAGCTGACCCTGGCCAAGGTGGAGAAGGAGAAACACGCGACGGAGAACAAGGTGAGGATGGGGAGAGGCCTTGGCCTCGAGGTGAGGGGACTTGAGTCTGAGACATAAACCTGGTGGAGTTGGGTTGGGATGATCAAGGATGGTTGGGTTGAGTTGGTGAGACATGAAACTGGTAGGGTTGGGTTGGGATGATCAAGGATGGTTGGGTTGGTGAGACATGAAACTGATTGGGTTGGGTTGAGATGATCAAGGATGGTTGGGTTGGGTTGAGATGATCAAGGATGATTGGGTTGGGTTGGGTTGGCGAGACATAAAACTGGTTGGGTTGTGTTGGGTTGAGATGATCAAGGATGGTTGGGTTGGTGAGACATGAAACTGGTAGGGTTGGGTTAGTGAGACATAAAACTGGTTGGATTGGGATGATCAAGGATGGTTGGGTTGGGTTGGTGAGACATAAAACTGGTTGGGTTGGGTTGAGGTGATCAAGGATGGTTGGGTTGGGTTGAGATGATCAAGGATGGTTGGGTTGATGAGACATAAAACTGATTGGGTTGGGTTGGGTTGAGATGATCAAGGATGGTTGGGTTGGTGAGACATGAAACTGGTTGGGTTGGGTTGAGGTGATCAAGGATGGTTGGGTTGGTGAGACATAAAACTGATTGGGTTGGGTTGGGATGATCAAGGATGGTTGGGTTGGGTTGGTGAGACATAAAACTGGTTGGGTTGGGATGATCAAGGATGGTTGGGTTGGTGAGACATAAAACTGATTGGGTTGGGTTGAGATGATCAAGGATGGTTGGGTTGGTGAGGCATGAAACTGGTTGGGTTGGGATGATCCAGGATGGTTGGGTTGATGAGACATAAAACTGATTGGGTTGGGTTGGGTTGGGTTGGGTTGAGATAATCAAGGATGGTTGGGTTGATGAGACATAAAACTGATTGGGTTGGGTTGGGTTGGGTTGGGTTGAGTTGGGTTGGGATGATCAATGATTGTTGAGGTGGGTTGAGAAGACATGGGGTATTGGTTTGAGTTGAGGACACCCTAGGCTGGGTGGGATCTGCTAGCTTGGGTTGAGGAGACCCAAGGCAGCTTGGGAAGATCCAATGTTGGTTGGCTTGGGCTCATTGAGAAGACCCAAAACCTTTTGGGTTCTCCTGCATTGAAACAACCCCTTTGGATGAGGTGAACATCAACCTCCCCCAGCTCTGCCCCACCCCGGCACTGAGCTGGACGCCGGACCCTTCTCCTGCAGGTCAAGAACCTGACGGAGGAGATGGCGGGGCTGGACGAGACCATCGCCAAGCTGGCCAAGGAGAAGAAGGCTCTGCAGGAGTCCCACCAGCAGACGCTGGACGACCTGCAGGCCGAGGAGGACAAGGTCAACACCTTGACTAAGGGCAAAGTCAAGCTGGAACAGCAAGTGGACGATGTGAGTGTGGCTGGTCCCACCCCAGGCCCTGCTGAGGAACTTGTGGGGCAAAGATGAGCAGAACTTGAGGTTTCTCCCCATTTCTGTGTTCCTGCACAGCTTGAAGGCTCCCTGGAGCAGGAGAAGAAGATCCGGATGGACCTGGAACGGGCCAAGAGGAAGCTGGAAGGTGACCTGAAGCTGACCCAGGAGAACATCATGGATCTGGAGAATGACAAGCAGCAGCTGGAGGAGAAGCTCAAGAAGTGAGGCTGGATGGATCTCCCTGCCATGTGAGGTCCAGCTGAGGGTCATGGGTGAGACCTCACTGGCCACCACTTCTTCCACAGGAAGGAGTTTGAGATCCACCAGCAGAACAGCAGGATCGAGGACGAGCAGGCGCTGGCTCTGCAGCTCCAGAAGAAGCTGAAGGAGCTACAGGTGAGAGGGGAAGATGGATCTGTGTCTGGTTGGGCTGGACTGGAGCATCTCCAGGTGGTTTGGTTGCGTTGAAGAGAAACCTGATGGTTGAGTTGGAGAATCTCAAGGTGGTTGGGCTGAGTGGAAGAGGCTCCACTTAGCTGGGTCGGTTTTGGTGGGGTTGAAGAGCCTCCAGCCTGTGGGCTGGGTTGAGTCTCCAAGTGGTTGGGTTGACCTGAATGGTCTCCAACTGCTTGGGTTGGGTCAAGTTGAGTTGGATTCAAGCGTCCCAAAGCTGCTTGAGTTGGGTTGAGTGGAAGGGTTGGGGGTGAACCCAAGTTGCTGTGAAGAACCTTCAGCTGGTTGGGCTGAAGAGTCTCCAACCGGTTGGGTTGGGTTGAGCGTCCACCTTGTTGGGTTGAATTGCTTTGAGGAACCTTCAGCTGCTTGAACTGAAGAGTCTCCAACTGGTTGAGTTGGGTTGAGCGTCCACCTTGTTGGGTTGAATTGCTTTGAAGAACCTTCAGCTGGTTGGGCTGGAGATTCTCCAGCTGGTTGAGTTGGGTTGAGTGTCCACCTTGCTGGGTTGAAGAACCTTCAGCTGGTTGAACTGGAGAGTCTCCAACTGGTTGAGTTGGGTTGAGCACCCACCTTGCTGGGTTGAGTTGCTTTGAAGAACTTTCAGCTGATTGGGCTGGAGATTCTCCAGCTGCTTGGGTTGGGTTGAGCGTCCACCTTGTTGGTTTGAATTGCTTTGAAGAACCTTCAGCTGGTTGGGTTGAGTGTCCACCTTGCTGGGTTGAATTGCTTTGAAGAACCTTCAGCTGGTTGAACTCGAGAGTCTCCAACTGGTTGAGTTGGGTTGAGTGTCCACCTTGCTGGGTTGAGTTGCTTTGAAGAACTTTCAGCTGATTGGGCTGGAGATTCTCCAGCTGGTTGAGTTGGGTTGAGTGTCCACCTTGCTGGGTTGAAGAACCTTCAGCTGGTTGGGCTGAAGAGTCTCCAACTGGTTGAGTCGGGTTGAGCACCCACCTTGCTGGGTTGAATTGCTTTGAAGAACCTTCAGCTGGTTGAGCTGAAGAGTCTCCAACCGGTTGGGTTGGGTTGAGTGCCCACCTTGTTGGGTTGAGTTGCTTTGAAGAACTTTCAGCTGGTTGGGCTGGAGAGTCTCCAGCTGGTTGAGTTGGGTTGAGCGTCTACCTTGTTGGGTTGAATTGCTTTGAAGAACCTTCAGCTGGTTGGATTGAGTGTCCACCTTGCTGGGTTGAATTGCTTTGAAGAACTTTCAGCTGGTTGGATTGAGCGTCCACCTTGCTGGGTTGAATTGCTTTGAAGAACCTTCAGCTGGTTGAGCTGGAGAGTCTCCAACTGGTTGAGTTGGGTTGAGTGTCCACCTTGTTGGGTTGAATTGCTTTGAAGAACCTTCAGCTGGTTGAGCTGAAGAGTCTCCAGCTGGTTGAGTTGGGTTGAGTGTCCACCTTGCTGGGTTGAGTTGCTTTGAAGAACTTTCAGCTAGTTGGATTGAGTGTCCACCTTGTTGGGTTGAATTGCTTTGAAGAACTTTCAGCTGGTTGGATTGAGTGTCCACCTTGCTGGGTTGAATTGCTTTGAAGAACCTTCAGCTGGTTGGGTTGAGTGTCCACCTTGCTGGGTTGAATTGCTTTGAAGAACCTTCAGCTGGTTGGGTTGAGTGTCCACCTTGCTGGGTTGACTTGCTTTGAAGAACCTTCAGCTGATTGGGCTGGAGATTCTCCAGCTGGTTGAGTTGGGTTGAGTGTCCACCTTGCTGGGTTGAAGAACCTTCAGCTGGTTGAGCTGAAGAGTCTCCAACCGGTTGGGTTGGGTTGAGCGTCCACCTTGCTGGGTTGAATTGCTTTGAAGAACCTTCAGCTGGTTGAGCTGAAGAGTCTCCAACCGGTTGGGTTGGGTTGGGTTGGGTTGGGTTGAGCGCCCACCTCGTTGGCTTGAGCACCCTCTTGGCGCGCAGGCGCGGATCGAGGAGCTGGAGGAGGAGCTGGAGGCGGAGCGGACGGGCCGGGCCAAGGTGGAGAAGCAGCGCTCGGAGCTGTCGCGGGAGCTGGAGGAGCTCAGCGAGCGGCTGGAGGAGGCCGGCGGCGCCACCTCGGCCCAGCTGGAGCTCAACAAGAAGCGCGAGGCCGAGTTCCAGAAGCTGCGGCGGGACCTGGAGGAGGCCACGCTGCAGCACGAGGCCACGGCGGCCGCGCTGAGGAAGAAACACGCCGACAGCGTGGCCGAGCTGGGCGAGCAGCTGGACAACCTCCAGCGCGTCAAGCAGAAGCTGGAGAAGGAGAAGAGCGAGCTCAAGCTGGAGCTGGATGACCTCAGCGCCAACGTGGAGCAGCTGATCAAGTCTAAGGTAGGAGGAGACAGGAGGAGGACAGCATGGGATGGTTTGTGAGGGACAGGACCATTGGGATCGTCCAGTTCCATCAACCCTTGGGGAGCGACACCTTCCACTAGACCAGGCTGGGTTGGGTTAAGTTGGGCTGAAGAGTCTTGAACTGGTTGAGTTGGGTTGAGTGTCCACCTTGTTGGGTTGAGTTGCTTTGAAGAACCTTCAGCTGGTTGGGCTGGAGAGTCTCCAACTGGTTGAGTTGGGTTGAGTGTCCACCTTGTTAGGTTGAGTTGCTGTGAAGAACTTCCAACTGGTTGAGCTGGAGAGTCTCCAACTGGTTGAGTTGGGTTGAGAGTCCACCTCGTTGGGTTGAGTTGTATTGAAGAACCTTCAGCTGGTTGGACTGGAGTCTCCAACTGGTTGAGTTGGGTTGAGTTGCTTTGCAGGACCTTCAGCTGATTGGGCTGGAGAGTCTCCAACTGGTTGAGTTGGGTTGAGTGTCCACCTTGTTGGGTTGGGTTGTGTTGAAGAACCTTCAGCTGGTTGAGTTGGGTTGACTGTCCACCTTGTTGGGTTGAGTTGTGTTGAAGAACCTTCAGCTGGTTGGGCTGGAGTCTCCAACTGGTTGAGTTGGGTTGAGTTGCTTTGCAGGACCTTCAGTGTGTTGGGCTGGAGAGTCTCCAACTGGTTGAGTTGGGTTGAGCGTCCACCTTGTTGGGTTGGGTTGTGTTGAAGAACCTTCAACTGGTTGAGTGTCCACCTTGTTGGGTTGGGTTGTGTTGAAGAACCTTCAACTGGTTAAGTTGGGTTGAGTGTCCACCTTGTTGGGTTGAGTTGCTTTGAAGAACTTCCAACTGGTTGAGCTGGAGAGTCTCCAACTGGTTGAGTTGGGTTGAGTGTCCACCTTGTTGGGTTGGGGTTGTGTTGAAGAACCTTCAACTGGTTGAGTTGGGTTGAGCGTCCACCTCGTTGGGTTGAGTTGCATTGAAGAACCTTCAGCTGGTTGGACTGGAGTCTCCAACTGGTTGAGTTGGGTTGAGTTGCTTTGCTGGACCTTCAGTGTGTTGGGCTGGAGAGTCTCCAACTGGTTGAGTTGGGTTGAGTGTCCACCTTGTTGGGTTGAGTTGTGTTGAAGAACCTTCAACTGGTTGGGCTGGAGAGTCTCCAACTGGTTGAGTTGGGTTGAGCATCCACCTTGTTGGGTTGAGTTGTATTGAAGAACCTTCAGCTGGTTGGACTGGAGTCTCCAACTGGTTGAGTTGGGTTGAGTGTCCACCTTGTTGGGTTGTGTTGAAGAACCTTCAACTGGTTGAGTTGGGTTGAGTGTCCACCTTGTTGGGTTGAGTTGTGTTGAAGAACCTTCAGCTGGTTGGGCTGGAGAGTCTCCAACTGGTTGAGTTGGGTTGAGCATCCACCTTGTTGGGTTGAGTTGCTTTGAAGGACCTCCAGATCTTTGAGCGGGAGAGTCTCCACGTGGCTGAGTTGACCTGAGTTGGGTTGAAATGAAGATTCTCCATGAGGTTGGGCTGGGTTGAGTGCAGGGTTGGGTGGATCCCACCCAGGGTTCCACCAGACCAGGTGGCTCCACGCCCCGTCCAGCCTGGCCTTGGACACCTCCAGCCATGGGGCATGTCCACCCCACCATAGCGTCCAGCCACCTGTGACGCCTCCCCTGCAGGTGGCCATGGAGAAGATGTCGCGCTCCATGGAGGACCAGGCTGCCGAGCACTTGGCGAAGCTGGAGGAGACCCAACGCGTCCTCAACGACGCCAACACCCAACGGGCCAAGCTGCAGACGGAGAACGGTGAGGGAGCTGACCCAGGGTGGTCCCACCCCTGTCCCACACCTGCACCTCCATCCCCCACCCCACACCTGAAGCCCCCTCCCACCCTTCCAGGTGAGCTGTCGCGGCAGCTGGAGGAGAAGGAGGCGCTGGTGTCCCAGCTGACCCGCGGCAAGGTGTCCTACACCCAGCAGCTGGAGGACCTGCGGAGGCAGCTGGAGGAGGAGATGAAGGTGGGGTCTGGTGGGGGAGTGAGAGGACCTGGGGGGGGGTGGTCCAGGTGGGTCACAGGTGTCCTTCACCCTTGTGGTCACTGGTTCAGAATGGTGGGGTTGGGTGGGTCCATCTACAGGCAGTTCCACTGCAGAAGGTCCAGGGTGGGCTGAGTTGGTCTGGAGGGGGTTGGGTTGATCTGTGTAATGTCCAAGGAAGGTTGGATTGGTCTGGAGAAGGTTGGGTGTGTCTATGGAAGGTCTGGTTGGGTTGAGGTGATGAAGTCCACCTTCTGCTGAGCTGAAGACCCCAAGAAGTTCAAGTTGACCTGGATCCAATGGTGCCACCTTCTCCTGAAGGTGTAGGGAAGGTTGGGTTGATCTGGAAGAGCTCAGGTCAATCTATGGAAGGTCCAAAGGTGGTTGGGTTGGTCTAAAGTGGTCTAAGGAGGGTTGGGTTGGTCCATGGAAGGTCCAGATAGGGTTGGGTTGGTCTGGAAGAGCTTGGCTTGGTCTGCAGAAGGTCTGGTTGGGTTGTGGTGATTCAGACCAGCTCTTACTGAGCTGGAGACATCAAGAAGTTCAAGATGACCTCAATCCAATGGTCCCACCTTCTCCTGAAGGTGTAAGGAAATTTGGGTTGATCTGGAAGAGCTTGGGTGGGTCTGTGGAAGATCCAAGGATGATTGGGTTGGTCTGGAGAAGGTTGGGTTGGTCTATGGAAGGTCTGGTTGTGTTGAGGTGATGAAGTCCAGCTCCTGCTGAGCTGAAGGCCCCGAGAAGTTCAAGTTGACCTGGATCCAATGGTCCTACCTTCTCCTGAAGGTGTAAGGGAGGTTGGGTTGATCTGGAAGGGCTTGGGTTGGTCTGTGGAAGGTCCAAGGATGATTGGGTTGGTCTGGAGAAGGTTGCCTTGGTCTGCAGAAGCTCTGGTTGGGTTGAGATGATGATAACCAGTTCCTGCTGAGCTGGAGACCACAAGAAGCTCAAGATGACCTGGATCCAACGGTCCCACCTTCTTCTGTGTTGATCTGGAAGAGCTTGGGTTGGTCTAAGGAAGGTCCAAGGGTGATCTAAAGAGGGGTTGGGTTGGTCTGGAGAAGGGTTGGGTTGGTGTGGACGGTCCAAACAAGGTTAGGCTGGTCTGGAGAAGCTTGGCTTGGTCTGCAGAAGGTCTGGTTGGGTTGTGGTGATTCAGACCAGCTCTTACTGAGCTGGAGACATCAAGAAGTTCAAGATGACCTCAATCCAATGGTCCCACCTTCTCCTGAAAGTGTAAGGAAATTTGGGTTGATCTGGAAGAGCTTGGGTTGGTCCATGGAAGGTCCAGATAGGGTTGGGTTGGTCTGGAGAAGCTTGGCTTGGTCTGCAGAAGGTCTGGTTGGGTTGGGGTGAGGAAGTCCACCTCCTGCTGAGCTGGAGACCCCAAGAAGTTCAAGATGACCTCAATCTAGTGGTCCCATCTTCTCCTGAAGGTTTTAGGAAGGTTGTGTTGATCTGGAAGAGCTTGGGTTGGTCTAAGGAAGGTCCAAGGGTGATCTAAAGAGGGGTTGGGTTGGTCTGGAGAAGGGTTGGGTTGGTGTGGACGGTCCAAACAAGGTTATGCTGGTCTGGAGAAGCTTGGCTTGGTCTGCAGAAGGTCTGGTTGGGTTGTGGTGATGGAGACCAGCTCCTGCCGAGCCAGAGGACTCCAGGTGACCTGGACCCGACGGTGCCACCTTCTCCTGGCCAGGCCAAGAACGCGCTGGCGCACGCGCTGCAGTCGGCCCGGCACGACGGGGACCTGCTGCGGGAGCAGTACGAGGAGGAGACCGAGGCCAAGGCCGAGCTCCAGCGCGCGCTCTCCAAGGCCAACTCCGAGGTGGCCCAGTGGAGGACCAAGTACGAGACGGACGCCATCCAACGCACCGAGGAGCTGGAGGAGGCCAAGTGAGCCATCGTGGGTGGAGCTTCTTGGGGTCAAGGGTGGAGATCACCCTTGGGAGAATGTTCTGGAGAAGGTTTGGAGGAGTCATCTCCTCATGGGTGGAGCTTCTTGGGGTCAAGGGTGGAGATCACCCTTGGGAGAATGTTCTGGAGAAGGTTTGGAGAAGTCATCGCCCCATGGGTGGAGCTTCTGTGGGGTCAAGGGTGGAGATCACCCTTGGGAGAATGATCTGGAGAAGGTTTGGAGGAGTCATCTCCTCATGGGTGGAGCTTCTTGGGGTCAAGGGTGGAGATCGCCATTGGGAGAATGTTCTGGAGAAGGTTTGGAGGAGTCATCGCCCCATGGGTGGAGCTTCTGTGGGGTCAGGGGTGGAGACCATCCACAGGAGAATGTTCTGGAGAAGGTTTGCAGGAGTCATCATCCCATGGGTGCAGCTTCTGTCGGGTTCAGGGAGAGGGATCACCCTTGGGAGAATGTCCTGGAGGAGGTTTGGAGGAGCCATCTCCTCATGGGTGGAGCTTCTGTGGGGTCAGGAGTGGACATCACCCTTGGGAGAATGTTCTGGAGAAGGTTTGGAGGAGTCATCTCCTCATGGGTGGAGCTTCTGCGGGGTCAGGAGGTGGAGATCACCCTTGGGAGAATGATCTGGAGGAGGTTTGGAGGAGTCATCGCCCCATGGGTGGAGCTTCTGTGGCATCAGGGGTGGAGATCGCCATTGGGAGAATGTTCTGGAGAAGGTTTGCAGGAGTCATCATCCCATGGGTGGAGCTTCTGTCGGGTTCAGGGAGGGGGATCACCCTTGGGAGATTGTTCTGGAGAAGGTTTGGAGAAGTCATCGCCCCATGGGTGGAGCTTCTGTGGCATCAGGGGTGGAGATCGCCCTTGGGAGAATGTTCTGGAGAAGGTTTAGAGGAGTCATCGCCCCATGGGTGGAGCTCCTGTGGGGTCAGGGGTGGAGATCGCCCTTGGGAGAATGTTCTGGAGAAGGTTTGGAGGAGCCATCTCCTCATGGGTGGAGCTTCTGCGGGGTCAGGAGGTGGAGATCACCCTTGGAAGAATGTTCTGGAGAAGGTTTGGAGAAGTCATCGCCCCATGGGTGGAGCTTCTGTGGGGTCAGGGGTGGAGATCGCCCTTGGGAGAATGTTCTGGAGAAGGTTTGGAGAAGTCATCGTGGGTGGAGCTTCTTGGGGTCAAGGGTGGAGATCACCCTTGGGAGAATGATCTGGAGAAGGTTTGGAGGAGTCATCACCCCATGGGTGGAGCTTCTGTGGGGTCAAGGGTGGAGACCACCCTTGGGAGAATGTTCTGGAGAAGGTTTGGAGGAGTCATCACCCCATGGGTGCAGCTTCTGTCGGGTTCAGGGAGGGGGATCACCCTTGGGAGAATGTTCTGGAGAAGGTTTGGAGGAGTCATCACCCCATGGGTGGAGCTTCTGCGGGGTCAGGAGGTGGAGATCGCCATTGGGAGAATGTTCTGGAGGAGGTTTGGAGGAGTCATCGCCCCATGGGTGGAGCTTCTGTGGGGTCAGGTGTGGACATCACCCTT
This sequence comes from Zonotrichia albicollis, assembly GCF_047830755.1. Classification (NCBI taxonomy): domain Eukaryota; kingdom Metazoa; phylum Chordata; class Aves; order Passeriformes; family Passerellidae; genus Zonotrichia; species Zonotrichia albicollis. The sequence continues at coordinate 155,427,168 of NC_133819.1, read as the reverse complement.
GGGAGAATGTTCTGGAGAAGGTTTGGAGGAGCCATCTCCTCATGGGTGGAGCTTCTGTGGCATCAGGGGTGGAGATCGCCCTTGGGAGAATGTTCTGGAGGAGCCATCTCCTCATGGGTGGAGCTTCTGCGGGGTCAGGAGGTGGAGATCACCCTTGGAAGAATGTTCTGGAGAAGGTTTGGAGAAGTCATTGCCCCATGGGTGGAGCTTCTGTGGGGTCAGGGGTGGAGACCACCTGCTGGAGAAGGTTCTGGAGGAGGAGGCCAAGTGAGTCTTGTCCCATAGATGGAGATCCTGTGGGATTTGGGGGGGGTGGAAACCATGGAAAAAGTTCTGGAGAAGGTTTTGGAGGTTGAGTCACCTTCCCATGGACGTAGCTGCTGTGGGATCAGGGATGGAGATCACCCTTGGGAGAATGTTCTGGAGAGGGTTTTGGAGGAGTCATGGCCGCATGGGTGGAGCTTCTGTGGGGTCAGGAGTGGACATCACCCTTGGGAGAATGTTCTGGAGAAGGTTTGGAGGAGTCATCGCCCCATGGGTGGAGCTTCTGCGGGGTCAGGAGGTGGAGATCGCCCTTGGGAGAATGTTCTGGAGAAGGTTTGGAGGAGTCATCGCCTCATGGGTGGAGCTTCTGTGGGGTCAGGGGTGGAGACCATCCACAGGAGAATGTTCTGGAGAAGGTTTGGAGAAGTCATCGCCCCATGGGTGGAGCTTCTGTGGGGTCAGGGGTGGAGACCATCCACAGGAGAATGTTCTGGAGAAGGTTTGCAGGAGTCATCATCCCATGGGTGCAGCTTCTGTCGGGTTCAGGGAGGGGGATCACCCTTGGGAGAATGTTCTGGAGGAGGTTTGGAGAAGTCATTGCCCCATGGGTGGAGCTCCTGTGGGGTCAGGGGTGGAGAATGTTCTGGAGAAGGTTTTGGAGGAGTCTACATGAGTCATTGCCCATGGGTGGAGCTTCTGTGGGGTCAGGGGTGGAGAAAACCCTTGGGACAATGTTCTGGAGAAGGTTTTGGAGGAGGCAGAGTGCCCTGGACATGGTAGAGGACATGCAGAGAAGAACCTCGGCCAGTGGCTGGGTGGGAGAAGGTTGGAGCAGCCCCACCTGGCCCACGGGTGACCCCAGGTGGTCCCTGGGGCAGGAAGAAGCTGGCCCAGCGGCTGCAGGAGGCCGAGGAGGCCGTGGAGGCCGTCAACGCCAAGTGCTCCTCGCTGGAGAAGACCAAGCACCGGCTGCAGAACGAGATCGAGGACCTGATGGCCGACGTGGAGCGGTCCAACGCGGCCGCCGCTGCCCTGGACAAGAAGCAGAGGAACTTTGACAAGGTGGGCACGTGGGGCGGGGTGGGGTGGCCGGGTGGCGCCCGGTGGCCGTGGGGTGACACCTGGTTGTCCCCAGGTGTTGGCCGAGTGGAAGCAGAAGTTCGAGGAGTCTCAGACGGAGCTGGAGGCGTCCCAGAAGGAGGCCAGGGCCCTCAGCACCGACCTCTTCAAGCTGAGGAACATCTACGAGGAGTCCCTGGAGCACCTGGAGACCTTCAAGAGGGAGAACAAGAACCTCCAAGGTGACACCACGGGTCCCTCTGCCCACCTGGGCGTGTTCCCCACCCGTTCCCACGGGGTCTGACGGGGTCTCACCTGGGCAGAGGAGATCTCGGACCTCACCGAGCAGCTCGGCGCCGGCAACAAATCCATCCACGAGCTGGAGAAGGTCCGCAAACAGCTGGACGCCGAGAAGCTGGAGCTCCAAGCCGCTCTGGAAGAGGCCGAGGTGGATCAAGCCCCGTCCCACCCCATCCCTACGTTCTCCTGGTGGGACACCCACACTGGGTGGTCCTCAAGGCCCTGTGTGTCCTCCCCAGGCCTCCCTGGAGCACGAGGAGGGGAAGATCCTGAGGGCGCAGCTGGAGTTCAACCAGGTGAAGGCGGAGTACGAGCGGAAGCTGGGCGAGAAGGAGGAGGAGATGGAGCAGGTGAAGCGCAACCACGTGCGCGTGGTGGAGTCGCTGCAGACCTCGCTGGACGCCGAGACCCGCAGCCGCAACGAGGCCCTGCGGCTGAAGAAGAAGATGGAGGGCGACCTCAACGAGATGGAGATCCAGCTCAGCCACGCCAACCGCGGCGCCAACGAGGCCCAGAAGCAGGTCAAGGCTCTGCAGGGCTACCTGAAGGTACCTGTCCATGGGGACATGGAGGGGTTGGAGGTGTCTGAAGGTGCCTGTCCATGTGGTGTGGAGGTGTAGGAGGTACCTGAAGAACCTGTCCATGAAGTGTGGAGGTGCAGGAGGTACCTGGAGGTCCACTGGGGACATGGAGGTGTAGGACATACCTGAAGGTACCTGTCCATGAGGACATAGAGGGGTAGGAGGCACCTGAAGGTCCCATGGGGACATGGAGGTGCAGGAGGTACCGGAAGAACCTGTCCATGAAGTGTGGAGGTGCAGGAGGTACCTGAAGGTCCCATGGGGACATGAAGGTGTGAGAGGTGCCTGAAGGTACCTGTCCATGTGGCATGGAGGGGTTGGAGGTGTCTGAAGGTCCCATGGGGACATGGAGGTGCAGGAGGTACCTGAAGGTACCTGTCCGTGTGGTGTGGAGGTGCAGGAGGTACCTGGAGATCCCACTGGGACATGGAGGGGTAGGAGGTATCTGAAGGTACCTGTCCATGAAGGGTGGAGGTGCAGGAGGTACCTGAAGGTCCCATGGGGACATGAAGGTGTGAGAGGTGCCTGAAGGTACCTGTCCATGAGGACATAGAGGGGTAGGAGGTGCCTGAAGGTCCCATGGGGACATGGATATGTAGGAGGTACCCAAAGGTACCTGTCCATGAGGACATTAAGGTCCTGAAGGTACCTGTCCGTGTGGTGTGGAGGTGCAGGAGGTACCTGGAGATCCCACTGGGACATGGAGATGCAGGAGGTACCTGAAGAACCTGTCCATGAAGTGTGGAGGTGCAGGAGGTACCTGAAGGTCCCATGGGGACATGAAGGTGTGAGAGGTGCCTGAAGGTGCCTGTCCATGAGGACATGGAGGGGTTGGAGGTGTCTGAAGGTCCCATGGGGACATGGATATGTAGGAGATACCCAAAGGTACCTGTCCATGAGGACATTGAAGTCCTGAAGGTACCTGTCCGTGTGGTGTGGAGGTGCAGGAGGTACCTGGAGATCCCACTGGGACATGGAGGTGTAGGACATACCTGAAGGTACCTGTCCATGAGGACATAGAGGGGTGGGAGGTGTCTGAAGGTACCTGTCCATGGGGACATGGAGGGGTTGGAGGTGTCTGAAGGTGCCTGTCCATGTGGTGTGGAGGGGTTGGAGGTGTCTGAAGGTCCCATGAGGACATAAAGGGGTCGGAGGTGCCTGAAGGTCCCACAGGGAGATGGAGGTGCAGGAGGTACCTGGAGGTCCCACTGGGACATGGAGGTGTAGGACATACCTGAAGGTACCTGTCCATGAGGACATAGAGGGGTAGGAGGTGCCTGAAGGTCCCATGGGGACATGGATATGTAGGAGGTACCCAAAGGTACCTGTCCATGAGGACATTGAAGTCCTGAAGGTGCCTGTCCATGTGGTGTGGAGGGGTTGGAGGCACCTGAAGGTGCCTGTCCGTGTGGTGTGGAGGTGCAGGAGGTACATGGAGATCCCACTGGGACATGGAGATGCAGGAGGTACCTGAAGGTGCCTGTCCATGACGACATGGAGGGGTTGGAGGTGTCTGAAGGTGCCTGTCCGTGTGGTGTGGAGGTGCAGGAGGTACATGGAGATCCCACTGGGACATGGAGATGCAGGAGGTACCTGAAGGTACCTGTCCATGGGGACATGGAGGGGTAGGAGGTGTCTGAAGGTGCCTGTCCATGTGGTGTGGAGGTGCAGGAGGTACCTGGAGATCCCACTGGGACATGGAGGTGCAGGAGGTACCTGAAGAACCTGTCCATGAAGGGTGGAGGTGCAGGAGGTACCTGGAGATCCCACTGGGACATGGAGGGGTAGGAGGTACCTGAAGGTGCCTGTCCATGAGGACATGGAGGGGTAGGAGGTACCTGAAGGTGCCTGTCCATGGGGACATGGAGGGGTTGGAGGTGCCTGAAGGTGCCTGTCCATGTGGTGTGGAGGGGTTGGAGGTGTCTGAAGGTCCCACAGGGAGATGGAGGTGCAGGAGGTACCCAAAGGTACCTGTCCATGAGGACATTAAGGTCCTGAAGGCACCTGTCCGTGTGGTGTGGAGATGCAGGAGGTACCTGGAGATCCCACTGGGACATGGAGGTGTAGGAGGTGCCTGAAGGTGCCTGTCCATGAGGACATGGAGGGGTTGGAGGTGTCTGAAGGTGCCTGTCCATGTGGTGTGGAGGGGTTGGAGGTACCTGAAGGTACCTGTCCATGTGGTGTGGAGGGGTTGGAGGTACCTGAAGGTCCCATGGGGACATAAAGGGGTTGGAGGTGCCTGAAGGTCCCACAGGGACATGGAGGAGCCGGAGATACCTGGAGATCCCACTGGGACATGGAGGTGCAGGAAGTACCTGAAGGTACCTGTCCATGGGGACATGGAGGTGCAGGAGGAGCCTGAAGGTTCCATGGGGACATGGAGGTCCTGAAGGTACCTGTCCATAAGGACATGGAGGTGTAGGAGATGCCTGAAGGTTCCATGGGGACATGGAGATGTAGGAGGTACCCAAAAGTTCCTTTCTGTGGTGACGTTGAGGTCCTGAAGCTCCCTGCCAATGGGGATCTGGAGGTGCAGGAGATGCCTGAAGGTTCCATGGGGACACGGAGGGGTAGGAGGTACCTGAAGGTCCCTTTCTGTGGGATCATGGAGGTGTTGGAGGTGCCTCCAAGTACACCAGGGGCATTGGGATGCAGGAGACACCTGTCCTGTGGGACATGAAGGTGTAGGATGCTCCTCAAGGTCCCTGTCTGTGGGGACATTGAGGTCCTGGAGGTACCTTCCCATGGAGACCTTGGGATGTAGGAGGTCCCACCATCCAACAGGGGTGGTTTGATGGACCCACCGCCCCATGGCCAGATGAACCCACCACCCCTTCCCACCACATCCTGGCTGGGTGGACCCACCACCCCTTCCCACCACGCCGTGTCCGGATGAACCCACCACCCCTTCCCACCACGTCTTGGCTGGGTGGACCCACCAGCCCTTCCCACCACCCCATGGCTGGGTGGACCCACCAGCCCTTCCCACCACCCAAGGCTGGATGGACCCACCACGCCATGTCCAGGTGGACCCACCAGCCCTTCCCACCACCCCATGGCTGGATGGACCCACGACCCCTTCCTACCACCCTATGGCTGGGTGGACCCACCAGCCCATGTTCAGGTGGACCCACCACCCCTTCCCACCACCCCATGGCTGGGTGGACCCACCACCCCTTCCCACCACCCCATGGCTGGATGGACCCACCACGCCGTGTCCGGGTGGACCCACCACCCCTTCCCACCATGCCATGGCCAGGTGGACCCACCACCCCTTGCCACCACCCCATGGCTGGATGGACCCACCACACCTTCCCACCACTCCATGGCTGGATGGACCCACCAGCCCATGTCCAGGTGGACCCACCACCCCTTCCCACCACCCTATGGCTGGATAGACCCACCAGCCCATGTTCAGGTGGACCCACCAGCCCTTCCCACCACCCCCAGGACACACAGCTGCAGCTGGACGACGCGGCAAGGGTCGGGGAGGACCTGAAGGAGAACGTGGCCATGGTGGAGCGCAGGAACGCCCTGCTGCAGTCGGAGCTGGAGGAGCTCCGGGCCGTGGTGGAGCAGACCGAGAGGGCCCGGAAATTGGCCGAGCAGGAGCTGATCGAGGCCAGCGAGAGGGTCCAGCTCCTCCACTCGCAGGTGAGACCTCACCTGCCCACCAGGAGAGGGGCCACCTCCATCCAGGGGTGCTCCAGCCCAGGAGAAACAGCTCCGGTGGCTTGGTTGGGGAGATCAAGGTGGCTCAGGGTGATCAAGGTGGAGGTGGATGTCCCCCCTCTTCTTCAAGGGTTGGTCTGGAGGAGGTTGGGTGGGTCTAAAGAAGGTCCAAGGAGGGTTGGGTTGGTCTGGAGGAGGTTGGGTGGGTCTAAAGAAGGTCCAAGGAGGTTTGAGTTCATCTGTGGAAGGTCTGGTTGGGAAAGACCAAGTCTTACTGAGCTGAAGACCCCCAAGATGTCTCCAGTTGACCCAGACCCAACAGTGCCACCTTCTCCTGAAGGTCTCAGAAAGGTTGGGTTGTTCTGGAGAAGTTTGAGTTGGTCTAAAGAAGGTCCAAGGTGGGTTGGGTTGGTCTGGAGAAGATCTGGTGGAGAAAGACCAAGTCTTGCTGAGCTGGAGACTCCCAAGATGGCTCCAGCTTACCTGGACCCAACAGTGCCACCTTCTCCTGAAGGTCTCAGGAGGGTTGGGTTGGTCTGGAGGAGGTTGGTTTGATCCATAGAAGGTCCAAGGAACATTTGGTTGGTCTGCAGAAGGGTGGTGTCCATTTCTCTGCTGTGTCTCCAAGATCTCCAGAAGATCTTTCACCCTGCAGAGACACAGGGGAGTCTCCAAGACCTGTGGGGACTGAGGGGTGGGACAGCAGCCCCTGGGCCACCTCCTGAGGTTCCTCTTGTCCCCTCCAGAACACCAGCCTCATCAACCAGAAGAAGAAGATGGAGGGGGACATCTCCCAGCTGCAGACAGAGGTGGAAGAGGCCGTCCAGGAGTGCCGGAACGCCGAGGAGAAGGCCAAGAAGGCCATCACTGATGTGAGTGTCGCTGTGGGACCATCACTGGGGTCACCACCGGGGCCATGGCCAGGGTCACCACCGGGGCCACCACTGCCACCAAGGCCATCAGCAGGACCACCACTGGGGCCGCCACCGGCGTCATCACTGGGGTCACTACTGGGGTCATCAGTGGGACATCACTGGGTCCATCAGTGGGGTCACCACTGGAGTCACCACTGGGGCCACCACCAGGGCCACGACCAGGATCACCAGTGGGGCCATCACCATGGTCACCACCAGGGCCATCACTGGGGCCACCACCGGGGCCATCACTGGGTCCATCAACGGGGTCACCACTGGAGTCACCACTGGGGCCACCACCAGGGCCACCACCAGGGTCATCAGTGGGGCCATCACTGGGGACACCAACAGGGTCATCACAGGGGCCATCACCAGGGCCACCACCAGGGCCATCACTGGGTCCATCAACGGGGTCACCACTGGAGTCAGCACTGGGGCCACCACCAGGGCCATGGCCAGGGCCATCACTGGGGCCACCACTGCCACCAAGGCCATCAGCGGGACCACCACTGGGGCCACCACCGGCGTCATCACTGGGGACACCACCGGGGCCATCACTGGGTCCATCAATGGGGTCACCACTGGAGTCATCACTGGGGCCACCACCAGGGCCATGACCAGGGTCATCCATGGGGCCATCACCATGGTCACCACCAAGGTCACCACCAGGGCCATCACTGGGGCCACCACAAGGACCATCACTGGGGCCACCACCGGGGCCACCACTATGGTCACCACCAGGTTCATCACCGGGTCCATCACTGGGACCTCTACCAGGGCCACCACTGGGGTCATCACTGGGGCCACCACCAGGGCCACCACCAGGGCCATCACCAGGGTCACCACTGGGACCATCACTGGGGCCACCACCAGGGCCACCACATAGAACATGTCATGGACCCCCTGCTTGTCCCCGCATGGGCAGGCCGCCATGATGGCGGAGGAGCTGAAGAAGGAGCAGGACACGAGCGCGCACCTGGAGCGCATGAAGAAGAACATGGAGCAGACCATCAAGGACCTGCAGCTGCGGCTGGACGAGGCCGAGCAGCTGGCCCTCAAGGGCGGCAAGAAGCAGCTGCAGAAGCTCGAGGGCCGCGTGAGGGAGCTGGAGAACGAGCTGGAGGCCGAGCAGAAGCGCAACGCCGAGAGCGTCAAGGGGCTGCGCAAGTCCGAGCGGCGCGTCAAGGAGCTCAGCTACCAGGTGAGACCATGGAGGCACCAGGTGAGACCATAGGGGTGGGTCAAGGAGCTCAGCTACCAGGTGAGACCACGGAGATACCAGGTGAGACCATGGAGATACCAGGTGAGACCATGGGGGTGAGACCATGGAGATACCAGGTGAGACCATGGAGGCACCAGGTGAAACCATGGGTGTGGGTCAAGGAGCTCAGCTACCAGGTGAGACCATGGAGGCACCACGAGAGACCATGGGGGTACCAGGTGAGACCATAGGAGTGGGTCAAGGAGCTCAGCTGCCAGGTGAGACCATGGAGGTGAGACCATGGGGGTGGGTCAAGGAGCTCAGCTACCAGGTGAGACCATGGAGATACCAGGTGAGACCATGGAGACACCAGGTGAGACCATGGAGGTGAGACCATGGGGATGGGTTAAGGAGCTCAGCTACCAGGTGAGACCATGGAGGTGAGACCATGAGGGTGGGTCAAGGAGCTCAGCTACCAGGTGAGACCATGGAGGTACCAGGTGAGACCATGAGGGTGAGACCATGAGGGTGGGTCAAGGAGCTCAGCTACCAGGTGAAACCATGGGGGTGAGACCATGGGGGTGGGTGAAGGAGCTTAGGAACCAAGTGAGACCATGGAGATACCAGGTGAGACCATGGAGACACCAGGTGAGACTATGGAGGCAACAGGTGAGACCATAGGGGTGGGTCAAGGAGCTCAGCTACCAGGTGAGACCATGGAGATACCAGGTGAGACCATGGGGGTGAGACCATGAGGGTGGGTCAAGGAGCTCAGCTACCAGGTGAGACCATGGAGATACCAGGTGAGACCATGAGGGTGGGTCAAGGAGCTCAGCTACCAGGTGAGACCATGGAGATACCAGGTGAGACCATGAGGGTGGGTCAAGGAGCTCAGCTACCAGGTGAGACCATGGAGATACCAGGTGAGACCATGGAGATACCAGGTGAGACCATGGAGGTGAGACCATGGGGGTGAGACCATGGGGGTGGGTCAAGGAGCTCAGGAACCAAGTGAGACCATGGAGGTACCAGGTGAGACCATGGAGACACCAGGTGAGACCACGGGGGTGAGACCATGGAGGTGAGACCATGGGGATGGGTTAAGGGGCTCAGCTACCAGGTGAGACCATGGAGATACCAGGTGAGACCATGGGGGTAGGTCAAGGAGCTCAGGAACCAAGTGAGACCACGGAGATACCAGGTGAGACCATGGAGATACCAGGTGAGACCATGGAGGCACCAGGTGAGACCATGGGGGTGGGTCAAGGAGCTCAGCTACCAGGTGAGACCATGGGGGTGAGACCATGGGGATGGGTCAAGGAGCTCAGCTGCCAGGTGAGACCATGGAGGTGAGACCATAGGGGTGGGTCAAGGAGCTCAGCTACCAGGTGAGACCATGGAGGTGAGACTCAGGAACCAGGTGAGACCATGGAGGTGAGACCATGGGGGTGGGTCAAGGAGCTCAGGTATCAGGTGAGACCATGGAGGTGAGACCATGGGGGTGGGTCAAGGAGCTCAGCTACCAGGTGAGACCATGGAGATACCAGGTGAGACCATGGAGACACCAGGTGAGACCATGGGGGTGAGACCATGGAGGTGAGACCATGGGGATGGGTTAAGGAGCTCAGCTACCAGGTGAGACCATGGAGGTGAGACTCAGCTACCAGGTGAGACCATAGGGGTGGGTCAAGGAGCTCAGGTATCAGGTGAGACCATGGAGGTACCAGGTGAGACCATGGAGATACCAGGTGAGACCATGGGGGTGGGTCAAGGAGCTCAGCTACCAGGTGAGACCATGGAGGTGAGACCATGGGGGTGGGTCAAGGAGCTCAGGAACCAAGTGAGACCATGGAGATACCACGAGAGACCATGGGGGTGAGACCATGGGAATGGGTCAAGGAGCTCAGGAACCAAGTGAGACCATGGAGATACCAGGTGAGACCATGGGTGTGTGTCAAGGAGCTCAGGTACCAGGTGAGACCATGGAGATACCAGGTGAGACCATGGGGGTGAGACCATGGGTGTGTGTTAAGGAGCTCAGGAACCAAGTGAGACCATGGAGGTACCACGAGAGACCATGGAGGTGAGACCATAGGGGTGGGTCAAGGAGCTCAGCTGCCAGGTGAGACCATGAGGGTGAGACCATGGGTGTGTGTTAAGGAGCTCAGGTACTAGGCGAGACCATGGAGGTACCAGGTGAGACCATGGAGGTGAGACCATGGGGGTGAGACTCAGCTACCAGGTGAGACCATGGAGGTGGGACCATGGGAGTGAGACCACAGAGGTGAGACCATGGGGGTGGGTCAAGGAGCTCAGCTACCAGGAGAGGCTCAGGTGAAAACACCTGGGTGGATCATGAAGATCAGGTGCCAATGAGACCATTGAGGTGGGTCATGGAGCTCAGCCAGCAGGTGACACCACCAGATGGGTCAGGGAGCCCAGATGCAGGTGAGATGGTTGAGGTAGGTCAAACTCAACTACAGGTGTGACCATTGAGGTGGGTGATGGAGCTCACCCAGCAGGTGACACCACCTGGGTGGGTCATGGAGATTAGATGAGACCATTGAGGTGGATGATGGAGCTCAACCAGCAGGTGACACCACCTGGATGGGTCATGGAGATTAGATGAGACCATTGAGGTGGGTGATGGAGCTCACCCACCAGGTGACACCACCTGGGTGGGTCATGGAGATTAGATGAGACCATTGAGGTGGGTGATGGAGCTCAACCAGCAGGTGACACCACCTGGGTGGGTCATGGAGATCACATGAGACCATTGTGGTGGGTGATGGAGCTCAACCAGCAGGTGACACCACCTGGGTGGGTCATGGAGATTAGATGAGACCATTGAGGTGGGTCACGGAGCTCACCCACCAGGTGACAACACCTGGGTGGGTCATGGAGATCACATGAGACCATTGAGGTGGGTGATGGAGCTCAGCCAGCAGGTGACACCACCTGGGTGGGTCAAACTCAGCTGAGGCCACCACAGCACGGCCTCTCTTCAGTCACACCTGTGGGGGATCAAAAATGGGCAGAGATGGTGGCCCCAGGGACGTGGTCAACCCAGAGTGTTGACGGGGTGACCACAGGGACATGGGTGACCCAACCCATGGTGGCCACAGGAACAAAGATGACCCAGAACATTCATTGGGCGACCAAAGGGATGTGGGTGATACAGGACTGGTGGCCAGGGGGACACAGGAAGTTGCTGGGAAGGGAAACTGAGGCACAGGAGTTGTGGCTGTGTTCTGGTCAAGTGTCCAACCCTGTCCTTGTTCCCCCAGACAGAGGAGGACAAGAAGAACCTGCTGCGGCTGCAGGACCTGGTGGACAAACTGCAGATGAAAGTCAAGGCCTACAAGAGACAGGCAGAGGAGGCGGTGGGTGAACGGGACAGACAGATGGACAGATGGATGATGGATGGATGGATGATGGATGGATGGATGGATGGATGGATGGATGGATGGATGGATGATGGATGGATGGATGGATGGATGGATGATGGATGGATGGTGGATGGATGGATGGATGATGGATGGATGGATGATGGATGGATGATGGATGGATGGATGGATGATGGATGGATGGATGGATGGATGGATGGATGGATGGATGGATGGATGATGGATGGATGATGGATGGATGGATGGATGGATGGATGGATGATGGATGATGGATGGATGATGGATGGATGATGGATGGATGGATGGATGGATGATGGATGGATGGATGATGGATGGATGGATGGATGGATGGATGGATGATGGATGGATGGATGGATGGATGGATGATGGATGGATGGTGGATGGATGGATGGATGATGGATGGATGGATGATGGATGGATGATGGATGGATGGATGGATGATGGATGGATGGATGGATGGATGGATGGATGGATGGATGGATGATGGATGGATGATGGATGGATGGATGGATGGATGGATGGATGATGGATGATGGATGGATGATGGATGGATGATGGATGGATGGATGGATGGATGATGGATGGATGGATGATGGATGGATGGATGGATGGATGGATGATGGATGATGGATGGATGATGGATGGATGATGGATGGATGATGGATGGATGGATGATGGATGGATGGATGATGGATGGATGATGGATGATGGATGGATGATGGATGGATGATGGATGGATGATGGATGGATGGATGATGGATGGATGATGGATGATGGATGGATGATGGATGGATGATGGATGGATGGATGATGGATGGATGGTGGATGGATGGATGGATGATGGATGGATGATGGATGATGGATGGATGATGGATGGATGATGGATGGATGGATGATGGATGGATGGTGGATGGATGGATGGATGATGGATGGATGGATGATGGATGGATGGATGATGGATGGATGATGGATGGATGGATGGATGATGGATGGATGGATGGATGGATGGATGGATGGATGGATGGATGGATGATGGATGGATGATGGATGGATGGATGGATGGATGGATGGATGATGGATGATGGATGGATGATGGATGGATGATGGATGGATGGATGGATGGATGATGGATGATGGATGGATGATGGATGGATGGATGGATGATGGATGGATGGATGGATGATGGATGGATGGATGGATGGATGATGGATGGATGGATGGATGATGGATGGATGGATGGATGGATGATGGATGGATGGATGGATGATGGATGGATGGATGGATGATGGATGGATGGATGGATGCATGGATGGATGGATGGATGGATGGATGATGGATGGATGGATGATGGATGGATGGATGGATGGATGATGGATGATGGATGGATGATGGATGGATGGATGGATGATGGATGGATGGATGGATGATGGATGGATGGATGGATGGATGGATGATGGATGGATGGATGATGGATGGATGGATGGATGGATGGATGGATGGATGGATGGATGATGGATGGATGATGGATGGATGATGGATGGATCGATGGATGGATGATGGATGGATGGATGGATGGATGGATGGATGGATGGATGGATGGATGATGGATGGATGATGGATGGATGATGGATGGATGATGGATGGATGGATGATGGATGGATGGATGATGGATGGATGGATGATGGATGATGGATGGATGATGGATGGATGATGGATGGATGGATGATGGATGGATGATGGATGATGGATGGATGGATGATGGATGGATGGATGGATGATGGATGGATGGATGATGGATGATGGATGGATGATGGATGGATGGATGATGGATGGATGATGGATGGATGGATGGATGGATGGATGATGGATGGATGGATGGATGGATCCATGGATGGATGATGGATGGATGATGGATGGATGGATGGATGGATGGATGGATGATGGATGATGGATGGATGGATGATGGATGGATGGATGATGGATGGATGATGGATGGATGGATGGATGGATGGATGGATGGATGGATGGATCCATGGATGGATGATGGATGGATGATGGATGGATGGATGGATGGATGGATGGATGATGGATGATGGATGGATGGATGATGGATGGATGGATGGATGGATGGATGATGGATGATGGATGATGGATGGATGATGGATGGATGGATGATGGATGATGGATGGATGGATGATGGATGGATGGATGGATGGATGGATGATGGATGGACGGATGGATGGATGATGGATGGATGATGGATGGATGGATGGATGGATGGATGGATGGATGGATGGATGGATGATGGATGGATCCATGGATGGATCCATGGATGGATGATGGATGGATGGATGGATGGATGGATGGATGATGGATGGATGGATGGATGGATGGATGATGGATGGATGGATGATGGATGATGGATGGATGGATGATGGATGGATGGATGGATGGATGGATGATGGATGGACGGATGGATGGATGATGGATGGATGGATGGATGGATGGATGGATGGATGGATGATGGATGGATCCATGGATGGATCCATGGATGGATGATGGATGGATGGATGGATGGATGGATGGATGATGGATGGATGGATCCATGGATGGATCCATGGATGGATCCATGGATGGATGGATCCGTGGAAAGGATGGACAGATGGATGAAGCCACCTCAGCTGTAGGGGTGGCCAGAGAACATCTACACCTCCCTATGGCCACCCCGGTGACCTCCACCATGTCCCCCCAGGAGGAACAGGCCAACACCAACCTGGCCAAGTTCCGGAAGGCGCAGCACGAGCTGGACGAGGCTGAAGAACGCGCCGACATCGCCGAGTCCCAGGTCAACAAACTGCGGGCCAAGAGCCGCGACATCGGAGCCAAGGTGGGACCTCCTGTCACCCCCTGTCACCCCCTGTCACCTCCTGTCACCCCCCACAGCTGCCCCACATCCCCTCCTGGACCTTCTGTCTCCTCTCCCATTTCAGAAGCTGCATGATGAGGAGTGACCCGTCCCTAGAAGGACCCATCAGCCCCAGCCCAGCACGATGAGTGACCCATCACCCGTCCCACCATGGGATGAGTGACCCATCACCACCATGAGGGAATCCACTGCCACCACAAGTGAGCCACCATGGTGAAGGACCCACCGTGACCATGACTGACCAACCAACACCATGTTGGACCTACCACCACCATCATGGACCCACCTCTACAGACCCATGATGATGATGATGATGACGATGATGATGGAGTCACCACCATGATGGAGTCATCACCTCTGACCCACCATGATGATGATGGACCCACCATGATGATGCTTATGGACCCATCACCACCACAATGGACCCACTATGATGATGATGATGATGATGATGATGATGATGGAGTCACCACCATGATGAAGTCATCACCTCTGACCCATGATGATGATGATGATGGTGGATCCACCATGGTGATGCTTATGGACCCATCACCACCATGGTCCCACCATGATGATGATGAACCCACCACCATGGAGTCACCACCTCTGACCCATCATGATGATGATGGACCACCATGATGGACCCATGATGATGATGATGATGGACCCACCACCATGATGGAGTCACCACCTCTGACTCACCCTGATGATGATGGGCACACTGTGATGATGCTTATGGACCCATCACCACCACAATGGACCCATGATGATGATGATGATGATGATGATGATGATGATGATGATGATGATGGTGGTGGACCCATGATGATGCTCATGGACCCATCACCATGGACCCACCATGATGATGATGATGATGATGATGATGATGGACCCACCATGATGATGCTCATGGACCTATCACCACCACAATGGACCCACAATGATGATGATAATGATAATGATGATGACAATCATGATGATGATGGACCCATGATGATGCTCCTGGACCCACCACCACCATGATGATGATGATGATGGACCCACCATGATGATGCTCATGGACCTATCACAACCACAATGGACCCACCATGATGATGATGATGATGGACCCACCATGATGATGCTCATGGACCTATCACCACCACAATGGACCCACCACGATGATGATGATGATGATGATGGTGATGGGACCACCACCATGAGTGACCCCCCACCACTGACACCTCCCACCCCCCTGTCCAAGACAAGGGGACTCTGACACCATCACTAATTAATTAATTAATTAACGAGCCACAGAAGGGACAGAATGTCCCCTTGGCCACCCCACCCCAAAAACACGACCCTGAGCAGCACCAGGTGTGGGACAAGGTTTAATTTGTGGGACAGGAGCAGGCGGAGAGGGGACAGAGGGGGACAATGGGACAGTGGTGGGGGCGATGGCCTTCAGCCACCCTCCATGTCGGGGTCTGGGGGAGAAAGAGATGGAGAAGGTGGAGAAGGAGAACCGAAGTGTCCCCCATCCCACCTAAAGGGGTCCCAGATGTCTCCAATCCCACCCAAGGATGTCCCTGGTGTCCCCAAGGCTGTCACAGGTGTCCCAACCCCATCCGAAGGTGTTCCAGGTGTCCCCAACTCCACCCCAAGGGTGTCCCAGGTGTCCCCAAACCTCACCCAAAGGTGTCCTAGATGTCCCCAACCTCACCCAAGGATGTCCCAAGTGTCCCCAACCCCACCCAAGTGTGTCCCAGGCGTCCCCCAGTGTCCCTCACCCTGTCCTGGTGCCACCCGTGTGTGGAAAGTTATGAAGGTGTCCCCCCCAGCTCCATCCCAGGGTCCCCCAGGTGTCCCCAACCCCACCCAAAGGTGTCCCAGGTGTCCCCATCCCCACCGAAGGCTGTCCCAGGTGTCCCCAACCTCAACCTAGGGTGTTCCCAAGCCCACCCAAAGGTGTTCCCCATCCCACCTAAATGTCCCAAACCTCACCTCACCTCAAAGATGTCCCCAGCCACACCCAAGGGTGTCCCAGGTGTCCCCAAACCTCACCCAAGGTTATCCCAGGTGTCCCCAAGCCCACCCAAAGGTGTCCCAGGTGTCCCCAAGGCTATCCCAGGTGTCCCCAAGCCCGCCACAGGGTCCCCCAGGTGTCCCCAAGCCCACTCTAGGGTGTCCCAGATGTTCTCAACCCCACCCATGGACATCCCAGGTGTCCCCAACCCCATCCAAGCTTGTACCCAAGCCCACCCAAAGGTGTCCCAGGTGTCCCAAAGCCCACCCAAAGGTGTTCCCCATCCCACCTAAATGTCCCAAACCTCACCTAAAGATGTCCCCAGCCACACCCAAGGTTATCCTAGGTGTCCCCAATCCCATCCAAAGGTGTCCCAGGTGTCCCCAAGGCTATCCCAGGTGTCCCCAAGCCCACCACAGGGTCCCCCAGGTGTCCCCAACCCCATCCAAGGGTGTCCCAGATGTCCTCAACCCCACCCATGGACATCCCAGGTGTCCCCAAGCCCACCCAAGGGTGTCCCCAAGCCCACCCCAGGGTGTCCCAGGTGTCCCCAACCTCATCCAAGCTTGTCCCCAAGCCCACCCAAAGGTGTCCCAGGTGTCCCCAAGCCCACCCCAGGGTGTCCCAGGTGTCCCCAACCCCATCCAAGCTTGTCTCCAATCCCATCCAAAGATGTCCCAGGTGTCCCCAGGGCTATCCCAGGTGTCCCCAAGCCCACCACAGGGTCCCCCAGGTGTCCCCAAGCCCACTCCAGGGTGTCCCAGATGTCCTCAACCCTACCCATGGACATCCCAGGTGTCCCCAAGCCCACCCAAGGATGTCCCCAACCCCACCCCAGGGTGTCCCAGGTGTCCCCAACCCCATCCAAGCTTGTCCCCAAGCCCACCCAAAGGTGTCCCAGGTGTCCCCAAGGCTCTCCCAGGGTGTCCCAGGTGTCCCCAACCTCATCCAAGCTTGTCTCCAAGCCCACCCAAAGGTGTCCCAGGTGTCCCCAAGCCCACCCCAGGCTATCCCAGGTGTCCCCAGCCCCACCCCAGGGTCCCGCAGGTGTCCCCAGTGTCCCTCACCCTGTCCCGGTGCCACCCGCGTGCGGAAGGTGACGAAGGTGTCAAAGGCGAAGACCAAGGCCAGGAGGAGGCTGAAGGTCTGGGGGGAGGGGAAAGGGGCGTGGCCTGGTCAGAAGGGGGCGTGGCCCGGTCAGTCAGGGGCGGGGCTCAGGGAGGGGGCGGGGCTTGGGGACACTCACGAAGGTGGTGGCAGCCAGGGCGTCACGGGACGAGGCCAAGGCCACCAGGGCGGCCACGAGGAAGATGAGGGTGCCACTGATGGCCCGGAGCAGGTCCTGGGGGGACAGAGGGGGGGACACTGTGGGGACATGGGGGACACCAGGGGGATGGGGGAGGTGACAATGGGGACACCATGGGGACATGAGATGGACATGGAGGAGTGGCAGCAGGACACCTTGGGGACATGGAGGACACCAGGGGGATGGGGGAGGTGACAATGGGGACATCATGGGGACATGAGATGGACATGGGGAGAAGTAGTAGGACAATTTGGAGACATGGAGGACACCATGGGGACACGAGATGGACATGGAGGGGTGGCAGCAGGACACCTTGGGGACATGGGGGACACCATGGGGACACCATGGTGACAGGAGATGGACATGGGGAGAAGTAGTAGGAGAATTTGGGGACATGGAGGACTCCATGGGGACATGGGGGACACCATGGGGACACGAGATGGACATGGAGGGGTGGCAGTGGGACACCTTGGGGACATGGAGGACACCATGGGGACACGAGATGGACATGGAGGGGTGGCAGTGGGACACCTTGGGGACATGGGAGACATCAAGGGGACATCATGGGGACATGAGATGGACATGGAGGGGTGGCAGTGGGACACCTTGGGGACATGGGGGACACCACGGGGATGGGGGGGGTGACAATGAGGACATCATGGGGACATGAGATGGACATGGGGAGAAGTAGTAGGACAATTTGGGGACATGGAGGACACCATGGGGACACGAGATGGACATGGAGGGGTGGCAGTGGGACACCTTGGGGACATGGGGACACCATGGGGACACGAGATGGACATGGAGGGGTGGCAGCGGGACACCTTGGGGACATGGGGGGGACACCATGGGGACGTGAGATGGACATGGAGGGGTGGCAGCGGGACACCTTGGGGACATGGGGGACACCAGGGGGATGGGGGAGGTGACACTGGGGACATCATGGGGACATGAGATGGACATGGAGAGGTGGCAGTGGGACACCTTGGGGACATGGGAGACATCAAGGGGACATCATGGGGACATGAGATGGACATGGAGTAGTGGAAGAAGGACATGGGGGACACCAGGGGGACAGAGGGGTGACAATGGGGACATCATGGGGACATGAGATGGACACGGAGGGGTGGCAGCAGGAGACCTTGGGGACATGGGGGACACCATGGGGACACCATGGTGACAGGAGATGGACATGGGGAGAAGTAGTAGGACAATTTGGAGACATGGAGGACACCATGGGGACACGAGATGGACATGGAGGGGTGGCAGCGGGACACCTTGGGGACATGGAGGACACCATGGGGACATGGGGGACACCATGGGGACATGGGGGACACCATGGGGACACCATGGGGACATGAGATGGACATGGAGGGGTGGCAGTGGGACACCTTGGGGACATGGGGGACACCATGGGGACACCATGGTGACAGGAGATGGACATGGGGAGAAGTAGTAGGACAATTTGGGGACACAGAGGACACCATGGGGACACGAGATGGACATGGAGGGGTGGCAGTGGGACACCTTGGGGACATGGGGGACACCAGGGGGATGGGGGAGGTGACAATGGTGACATCATGGGGACAGGAGATGGACATGGGGAGAATAGTAGGACAATTTGGGGACATGGAGGACACCATGGGGACACGAGATGGACACGGAGAGGTGGCAGTGGGACACTGTGGGGACATGGGGGACACCATGGGGACACCATGGTGACAGGAGATGGACATGGGGAGAAGTAGTAGGACAATTTGGAGACATGGAGGACACCATGGGGACACGAGATGGACATGGAGGGGTGGCAGTGGGACACCTTGGGGACATGGGGGACACCACGAGGATGGGGGAGGTGACAATGGGGGCGTCATGGGGACGTGAGATGGACATGGAGGGGTGGCAGTGGGACAATTTGGGGACATGGGGGACAACAGAGTGATGGAGGTGGTGACAATGGGGACACCATGGAGGACTCCATGGGGGTGACAAAGGGACATGGATGGAGCTACCATGGAGGACACCATGGGGACATAGATGGGCCACCATGGAGGACACCATGCGGGTGACAAAGGGACATGGATGGAGCTACCATGGAGGACACCAGGAACATGGAAGGGCCACCATGAGGATGACACGGTGACATGAAAGGGCTGCCATGGAGGACACCATGCGGGTGACAAAGGGACAGGGAGGGGCAACCATGGAGGCCACCATGGAGGACATGGATGGGCCACCATGGAGGACACCATGGGGGTGACATGGGAACACAGAGAGGCCACCACGGAGGGGACACCATGGACATGACAAGGGGACAGGGAGAGGCCACCATGAGGACTACACGGGAACACAGAGGGCCCACCATGGAGGACATCATGGGGTGATGACAAGGGGACATGGAGGGGCCACCATGGAGGACCCCATGGGGACATGGTCTGGCCACCATGGACATGACAAGGGGACATGGAAGGGCCACCATGGAGGACACCATGGGGACATGGTCTGGCCACCATGGACATGACAAGGGACATGGAAGGGCCACCATGGAGGACACCATGGGGACATGGTCTGGCCACCATGGACATGACAAGGGACATGGAGGGGCCACCATGGAGGACACCATGGGGACATGGTCTGGCCACCATGGACATGACAAGGGACATGGAAGGGCCACCATGGAGGACACCAGGAACATGACACGAGGGCATGGGAGGGACCACCATGGCGATGATGACATGGGGACATGGAGGGGCCACCACTGTCCCCACCTGTCCCCATCTGTCCCCGTTTGTCCCCGTTTGTCCCCATTTGTCCCCATCTGTCCCCATCTGTCCCCGTCTGTCCCCATTTGTCCCCGTTTGTCCCCATTTGTCGCCATCTGTCCCCGTTTGCCCCAGTTTGTTCCCATTTGTCCCCATCTGTCCCCGTCTGTCCCCATTTGTCCCCATCTGTCCCCATCTGTCCCCATTTGTCCCTGTTTCTCCCCATTTGTCCCCATCTGTCCCCACCTGTCCCCATTTGCCTGGTTTGTCCCCGTTTGCCCCAGTTTGTCCCCATCTGTCCCCATCTGTCCCCATCTGTCCCCATTTGTCCCCGTTTGTCCCTGTTTGTCCCCGTTTGCCCCAGTTTGTCCCCATCTGTCCCCGTCTGTCCCTGTCTGTCCCCATCTGTCCCCATTTGCCCGGTTTGTCCCCATCTGTCCCCGTTTGTCCCCATCTGTCCCCATTTGCCCGGTTTGTCCCCGTCTGTCCCCATGTGTCCCCATCTGTCCCCATCTGTCCCCGTTTGCCCAGTTTGTCCCCATCTGTCCCCATCTGTCCCCATCTGTCCCCATCTGTCCCCATTTGCCCAGTTTGTCCCCATCTGTCCCCATCTGTCCCCATCTGTCCCCGTTTGCCCCAGTTTGTCCCCATTTGTCCCCGTCTGTCCCCGTTTGTCCCCATCTGTCCCCATCTATCCCCGTCTGTCCCCATTTGTCCTAGTTTGTCCCCATCTGTCCCCATTTGCCCAGTTTGTCCCCATCTGTCCCCATTTGTCCCCATCTGTCCCCGTTTGCCCGGTTTGTCCCCATCTGTCCCCATCTGTCCCCATCTGTCCCAGTTTGTCCCCATTTGTCCCCGTCTGTCCCCGTTTGTCCCCATTTGTCCCCATCTGTCCCCATTTGTCCGGTTTGTCCCCATTTCACCCTGTTTGTCCCCATTTCACCCCATTTGTCCCCATTTGTCCCCATCTGTCCCCATTTGCCCGGTTTGTCCCTGTTTGCCCCGGTTTGTCCCTGTTTGTCCCCGTCTGTCCCCGCTTTCACTGTTTGTCCCCATTTGTCCCTCTCTGTCCCCATCTGTCCCCGTTTGTCCCCATCTGTCCCCATTTGCCCGGTTTGTCCCTGTTTGCCCCAGTTTGTCCCCATTTGTCCCCATTTGTCCCCATCTGTCCCCATTTGTCCCCGTTTGCCCCATCTGTCCCCATCTGTCCCCGTTTGTCCCCATCTGTCCCCATCCCCCCCACGGGTACCAGGCAGGTGCCGTAGCCGGGGGGCAGCCGGGGGGGGTCCCTGAGCAGGAGCCCCCCCAGAGCCGCCGCCCCCGCCAGGGTCTGGAGCAGCGCCGGGGCCAGGGTGGGGGGCGCGGGGGGGGACAGAAGTGCCACCACCCCCCCGGACAGCACCTGGGGACAGAGGGGACACATGGGGGTCACGGTGGGGACACAGAGGGGACAGCAGTGCCACCACCCCCCCGGACAGCACCTGAGGGGACACAGAGGGGTCACAATGGGGACAGCAGTGCCACCACCCCCCCGGACAGCACCTGGGGACAGAGGGGACACATGGGGGTCACAGAGGGGACAGCAGAGCCACCACCCCCCCGGACAGCACCTGGGGACAGAGGGGACAGAGGGGACACATGGGGGTCACAATGGGGACAGCAGTGCCACCACCCCCCCGGACAGCACCTGGGGACAGAGGGGACACAGAGGGGTCACAGAGGGGTCACAGAGGGGTCACGAAGGGTCATGGGGGGGTCACGGGGGGACAGCAGTGCCACCACCCCCTGGATGGCACCTGGGGGGACACAGAGGGGACACACAGGGGTGACAAAGGGGTCACAGGGGGGACAGCAGTGCCACCACCCCATGGATGGCACCTGGGGACAGAGGGGACACATGGGGGGGTCACAAAGGGGACAGCAGTGCCACCACCCCATGGATGGCACCTGGGGACAGAGGGGACACATGGGGGTCACAGAGGGTCACGGGGGGACAAGCAGAGCCACCACCCCCCCGGACAGCACCTGAGGGACAGAGGGGACACATGGGGGGGTCACAAAGGGGACAGCAGTGCCACCACCCCCCCGGACAGCACCTGGGGGGACAGAGGGGACACACGGGGGGGTCACGGTGGGGACACAAAGGGTCATGGGGGGGACACAGAGGGGACAGCAGAGCCACCACCCCCCCCAGACAGCACCTGGGGACAGAGGGGACACAGAGGGGACACAGAGGGGACAGCAGTGCCACCACCCCATGGATGGCACCTGAGGGGACACAGAGGGGACACACGGGGGTCACAGAGGGGTCACACAGGGGTCACAAAGGGGACAGCAGTGCCACCACCCCCCCCGACAGCACCTGAGGGACACAGTGGGGACACACAGGGGGGTCACAAAGGGTCACAGGGGGACAGCAGAGCCACCACCCCCCCGGACAGCACCTGAGGGGACACAGAGGGGACAGAGGGGTCACACAGGGGACAGCAGTGCCACCACCCCCCTCAGACAGCATCTGAGGGGACAGAGGGGACACACGGGGTCACGGTGGGGACACAAAGGGTCATGGGGGGGTCACAGGGGAGACAGCAGAGCCACCACCCCCCCAGACAGCATCTGAGGGGACACATGGGGGTCACAGAGGGGTCACACAGGGGTCACAGAGGGGTCACAGGGAGGACAGCAGTGCCACCACCCCCCTGGACAGCACCTGAGGGGACACAGAGGGGACACACGGGGGTCACAGAGGGGACAGCAGTGCCACCACCCCCCCGGACAGCACCTGAGGGGACACAGAGGGGACAGAGGGGACACATGGGGGTCACAGAGGGGTCACACAGGGGACACAAAGGGGACAGCAGTGCCACCACCCCCCCGGACAGCACCTGAGGGGACACAGAGGGGACAGAGGGGACACATGGGGGTCACACAGGGGTCACACAGGGGTCACAGAGGGGTCACAGTGGGGACAGCAGAGCCACCACCCCCCCGGACAGCACCTGAGGGGACAGAGGGGACACAGAGGGGACACACGGGGGTCACAGAGGGGACAGCAGTGCCACCACCCCCCCGGACAGCACCTGGGGACAGAAGGGACACAGAGGGGACACATGGGGGTCACAGGGGGGACAGGTGTGCCACCACACCCTGGATGGCACCTGGGGACAGAGGGGACACACAGAGGGGTCACAGAGGGGACAGCAGTGCCACCACCCCCTGGACAGCACCTGGGGACAGAGGGGACACATGGGGGTCACAGAGGGGTCACAGGGAGGACAGCAGTGCCACCACCCCTGGATGGCACCTGGGGACAGAGGGGACACAGAGGGGTCACAATGGGGACAGCAGAGCCACCACCCCCTGGATGGCACCTGAGGGGACACAGAGGGGACACACGGGGGTCACAGAGGGGTCACAAAGGGGACAGCAGTGCCACCACCCCATGGATGGCACCTGGGGACAGAGGGGACACACGGGGGTCACAGAGGGGACACACAGGGGACACAGAGGGGATAGCAGTGCCACCACCCCCCCGGACAGCACCTGAGGGGACACAGAGGGGACACATGGGGGACACAGAGGGGACAGCAGTGCCACCACCCCTGGATGGCACCTGGGGACAGAGGGGACACACAGGGGTCACACAGGGTCATGGGGGGGTCACACAGGGGACAGCAGAGCCACCACCCCCCCGGACAGCACCTGAGGGGACACAGAGGGGACACACAGAGGGGTCACAGGGAGGACAGCAGTGCCACCACCGCCTGCATGGCACCAGTGCTCCCAGTATCCCCAGTAACCCCAGTATCCCCAGTTTGCCGTCCCAGTTCCCCCAGTATCCCCAGTATCCCATCCCAGTATCCCCAGTATCCCCAGTTTGCCATACCAGTTCCTCCAGTATCCCATACCATTATCCCCAGTATCCCATCCCAGTATCCCCAGTTTGCCGTCCCAGTATCCCCAGTATCCCATCCCAGTTCTCCCAGTATCCCCAGTATCCCATCCCAGTATCCCCAGTTTGCCATACCAGTTCTCCCAGTATCCCCAGTTTGCCGTCCCAGTTTCCCCAGTTCTCCCAGTATCCCCAGTTTGCCGTACCAGTTCCCCCAGTATCCCATCCCAGTATCCCCAGTATCCCATCCCAGTTCTCCCAGTATCCCCAGTTTGCCATCCCAGTATCCCCAGTTCGCCGTACCAGTATCCCCAGTTCTCCCAGTATCCCCAGTTTGCCGTACCAGTTCCCCCAGTTCTCCCAGTATCCCCAGTATCCCATCCCAGTATCCCCAGTATCCCATCCCAGTATCCCCAGTATCCCCAGTTTGCCGTCCCAGTTTCCCCAGTTCTCCCAGTATCCCCAGTTTGCCGTACCAGTTCCCCCAGTATCCCATCCCAGTATCCCCAGTATCCCATCCCAGTATCCCCAGTATCCCCAGTTTGCCATACCAGTATCCCCAGTATCCCATCCCAGTATCCCCAGTATCCCCAGTTTGCCATACCAGTTCCCCCAGTATCCCCAGTATCCCATCCCAGTATCCCCAGTTTGCCGTCCCAGTTCCCCCAGTTCTCCCAGTATCCCCAGTTTGCCGTCCCAGTATCCCCAGTATCCCATCCCAGTTCTCCCAGTATCCCCAGTTTGCCGTCCCAGTATCCCCAGTATCCCATCCCAGTATCCCCAGTATCCCCAGTTTGCCGTACCAGTTCCCCCAGTGCTCTGTTCCAGTATCCCATCCCAGTGCTCCCAGTTTGCCGTACCAGTTCCCCCAGTTTGCCATCCCAGTTCCCCCAGTATCCCCAGTTTGCCGTCCCAGTTCTCCCAGTATCCCATCCCAGTTCTCCCAGTATCCCCAGTTTGCCGTCCCAGTTCGCCCAGTTCTCCCAGTATCCCCAGTTTGCCATCCCAGTTTCCCCAGTTCTCCTAGTAGCCCCAGTTTGCCATCCCAGTTCCCCCAGTATCCCCAGTTTGCCATACCAGTTCCCCCAGTATCCCCAGTATCCCATCCCAGTATCCCCAGTTTGCCATACCAGTTCCCCCAGTTCTCCCAGTATCCCCAGTTTGCCGTCCCAGTATCCCCAGTTTGCCATCCCAGTTCCCCCAGTATCCCCAGTTTGCCATACCAGTATCCCCAGTATCCCCTCCCAGTTCTCCCAGTATCCCCAGTTTGCCATCCCAGTTTCCCCAGTTCCCCCAGTATCCCCAGTTTGCCGTACCAGTTCCCCCAGTATCCCATCCCAGTATCCCCAGTTTGCCGTACCAGTTCCCCCAGTATCCCCAGTTTACCGTATCACTTCTCCCAGTATCCCCAGTATCCCATCCCAGTTCTCCCAGTATCCCCAGTTTGCCATCCCAGTTTCCCCAGTTCCCCCAGTATCCCCAGTTTGCCGTACCAGTTCCCCCAGTATCCCATCCCAGTATCCCCAGTTTGCCGTACCAGTTCCCCCAGTATCCCCAGTTTACCGTATCACTTCTCCCAGTATCCCCAGTTTGCCATCCCAGTTCCCTCAGTATCCCCAGTATCCCATCCCACTATCCCCAGTTTGCCATCCCAGTTTCCCCAGTTCTCCCAGTATCCCCAGTTTGCCGTACCAGTTCCCCCAGTTCTCCCAGTATCCCCAGTTTGCCATCCCAGTTCCCTCAGTATCCCCAGTTTGCCATCCCAGTATCCCCAGTTTGCCGTCCCAGTATCCCCAGTTCTCCCAGTATCCCCAGTTTGCCGTCCCAGTTTCCCCAGTATCCCATCCCAGTATCCCCAGTTTGCCGTACCAGTTCCCCAGTATCCCATCCCAGTATCCCCAGTTTGCCGTACCAGTTCCCCAGTATCCCATCCCAGTATCCCCAGTATCCCATCCCAGTTCTCCCAGTATCCCCAGTTTGCCGTCCCAGTTTCCCCAGTTCTCCCAGTATCCCCAGTTTGCCGTACCAGTTCCCCCAGTATCCCCAGTAGCCCATCCCAGTATCCCCAGTTTGCCATCCTAGTATCCCCAGTATCCCATCCCAGTTCTCCCAGTATCCCGTCCCAGCTCCCCCAGTATCCCATCCCAGTATCCCCAGTTTGCCATCCCAGTTCTCCCAGTATCCCCAGTATCCCCAGTATCCCATCCCAGTATCCCCAGTTCCCCCAGTATCCCCAGTTTGCCGTCCCAGTTTCCCCAGTTCTCCCAGTATCCCCAGTTTGCCGTACCAGTTCCCCCAGTTCCCCCAGTATCCCATCCCAGTTCCCCCAGTATCCCCAGTTTGCCGTCCCAGTTTCCCCAGTTCCCCCAGTATCCCCAGTATCCCATCCCAGTATCCCCAGTTTGCCGTCCCAGTTCCCCCAGTTCTCCCAGTATCCCATCCCAGTTCTCCCAGTATCCCCAGTTTGCCGTCCCAGTATCCCCAGTATCCCATCCCAGTTCCCCCAGTATCCCCAGTATCCCCAGTTTGCCATACCAGTATCCCCAGTATCCCATCCCAGTATCCCCAGTATCCCCAGTTTGCCATACCAGTTCTCCCAGTATCCCCAGTTTGCCATATCAGTATCCCCAGTATCCCATCCCAGTATCCCATCCCAGTGCTCCCAGTTTGCCATACCAGTTCCCCCAGTATCCCATCCCAGTATCCCCAGTTTGCCGTACCAGTTCCCCCAGTTCCCCCAGTTCCCCCAGTATCCCCAGTTTGCCGTACCAGTTCCCCCAGTATCCCCAGTATCCCATCCCAGTTCTCCCAGTATCCCCAGTTTGCCATCCCAGTTCCCCCAGTATCCCATCCCAGTATCCCCAGTTTGCCATCCCAGTATCCCCAGTATCCCAACCCAGTTCCCCCAGTATCCCATCCCAGTTCCCCCAGTATCCCCAGTATCCCATCCCAGTATCCCCAGTATCCCCAGTTTGCCATACCAGTTCTCCCAGTATCCCCAGTTTGCCGTCCCAGTTTCCCCAGTATCCCATCCCAGTATCCCATCCCAGTGCTCCCAGTTTGCCATACCAGTTCCCCCAGTATCCCATCCCAGTTCCCCCAGTATCCCCAGTTTGCCGTCCCAGTTCTCCCAGTATCCCATCCCAGTATCCCCAGTATCCCATCCCAGTTCTCCCAGTATCCCCAGTATCCCATCCCAGTATCCCCAGTATCCCATCCCAGTTCTCCCAGTATCCCCAGTTTGCCATCCCAGTTCCCCCAGTATCCCATCCCAGTATCCCCAGTATCCCATCCCAGTTCTCCCAGTATCCCCAGTTTGCCATCCCAGTATCCCCAGTATCCCCAGTATCCCATCCCAGTTCTCCCAGTATCCCCAGTTTGCTGTCCCAGTATCCCCAGTATCCCCAGTATCCCATCCCAGTATCCCCAGTATCCCATCCCAGTTCCCCCAGTATCCCCAGCATCCCCAGTTTGCCATACCAGTTCCCCCAGTATCCCCAGTATCCCATCCCAGTTCTCCCAGTATCCCCAGTTTGCCGTCCCAGTATCCCCAGTATCCCATCCCAGTTCTCCCAGTATCCCCAGTTTGCCGTCCCAGTTCGCCCAGTTCTCCCAGTATCCCCAGTTTGCCGTCCCAGTATCCCAACCCAGTTCCCCCAGTTCCCCCAGTATCCCATCCCAGTTCTCCCAGTATCCCCAGTTTGCCGTCCCAGTGCTCCCAGTATCCCCAGTTTGCCGTACCAGCTCCCCAGCCAGCAGCAGCCCCCGGGGGGTTCTCAGCGCCGCCAGGTCGAAGACCCCCGATGGCTCCGGCTGCCCCATGGGGGGGTCCCGGGGGGGTCTCAGGGGAATTTTGGGGGGTCCTGGGGGGTCCCGGGGGGTTCTGAGGGGGTCCCAGGGGAATTTGGGGGACTTGGGGGTGGCCTTGAGGGGTTTGGGGGGTCCTGGGGGGGATTTTGGGGGTCCTAGGGGGAGTTTTGGGAGGATTTGGGGGGTCCTGGGTAGGTCCTGGAGGGGGCTTGAGGGGGATTTGGGGGGTCCTGGGAGGGTTTAGGGGGAGCTTCGAGGGGAATTTGGGGGGTCCTGAGAGATTTTGGGGGGGTTCTGGGGGGTCTTAGAGGGGATTTAGGGGTTCCTGGGAGTGGCTGGTGGGAATTTAGGGGGGCCCTGGGGGGTCCCGGGGAGACTCGAGGGGTTTTGGGGGGTCTTGGGGGAGGTTCTGGGGGGGGGGATTTGGGGGGTCCTGAAGGGGTTTTGGGAGGGTCCCGGCGATTTTGGGAGGGTCCGGGGGAGATTCAGGGGGTCCTGGGGGGGTCCCAGAGGGATTTTGGGGGGTCCTGAAGGGGTTTTGGGGGGGTCCCGGCGGTTTTGGGAGGGTCCGGGGGGGATTCAGGGGGTCCTGGGGGTGTCCCAGAGGGATTTTGGGGGGGATTTTGGGGGGTCTCAGGGGATCTGGGTGGGTTCTGGGGGAGCTCAGAGGGGTTTTGGGGGGTCCTGGGGGCGATTTGGGGGGGTCTTGAGGGGATTTGGGGGTTCCTGGGAAGGGCTGAGGGTCTTGGGGGGTGTTTGGGGGGGATTTGGGGCGATTTGGGGGGTCCTGAGGGGATTTGGGGGGTCCTGGGAGGGGCTGAGGGTCTT
Source organism: Zonotrichia albicollis (assembly GCF_047830755.1). NCBI lineage: Eukaryota > Metazoa > Chordata > Aves > Passeriformes > Passerellidae > Zonotrichia > Zonotrichia albicollis. Next base: position 155,398,220 of record NC_133819.1, on the reverse strand, counting down.
GGGGGGTGTTTGGGGGGGATTTGGGGGGTCCCGGGAGGATTTATAGGGAGAGGTTTGAGGGGTTTTTGGGGGGTCCTGGGGGAGGTTCTGGGGGGTCCCTGCGGGGATTTTGGGGTCCCTGGGGGTGGGGGAGGGGCGGAGGGGGTCACGTGGGTGTCCCCTCCCTGCCCCCCCCATCCCCCCTCCCCCCGTGACAGGCACGGATGGGACCGGGACAAAGGGACCTTGTTGGGGACACTGGGAGGGACTGGGAGGGACTGGGAGGGACTGGGAGGGACTGGGAGGGACTGGGATGGACTGGGTGGGAACTGAGAATGGACTGGGATGGACTGGGGGGGACTGGGATGGACTGGGAGGGACTGGGAGGGAACTGGGATGGACTGGGAGGGAACTGGGAGGGAACTGGGAGGGACTGGGGGGGACTGGGGGGGACTGGGAGGGAACTGGGAGGGAACTGGGATGGACTGGGATGGACTGGGAGGGACTGGGAGGGGACTGAGAGGGACTGGGGAGGACTGGGAGGGACTGGGGAGGGACTGGGAGGGAACTGGGAATGGACTGGGATGGACTGGGAGGGAACTGGGAGGGACTGGGAGGGACTGGGAGGGATTGGGAGGGAACTGGGAGGGACTGGGAGGGACTGGGAGGGACTGGGGAGGGACTGGGAGGGACTGGGAGGGACTGGGGAGGGACTGGGAGGGACTGGGAGGGACTGGGAGGGACTGGGGAGGGACTGGGAGGGACTGGAGGGGACTGGGAGGGACTGGGAGGGGACTGGGAGGGACTGGGAGGGAACTGGGAGGGACTGGGAGGGACTGGGAGGGACTGGGGAGGGACTGGGAGGGACTGGGAGGGACTGGGGAGGGACTGGGAGGGACTGGGAGGGACTGGGAGGGACTGGGATGGACTGGGAGGGGACTGAGAGGGACTGGGAGGGACTGGGAGGGAACTGGGAGGAACTGGGAGGGACTGGGATGGACTGGGAGGGAACTGGGAGGGACTGGGATGGACTGGGGGGGACTGGGGGGGACTGGGAAGGACTGGGAGGGACTGGGAGGGAACTGGGAGGGACTGGGAGGGACTGGGGGGGACTGGGGGGGACTGGGAGGGACTGGGAGGGAACTGGGGGGGACTGGGAGGGACTGGGGGGGAACTGGGAGTGACTGGGATGGACTGGGATGGACTGGGAGGGACTGGGATGGACTGGGTGGGACTGGGAGGGACTGGGAGGGAACTGGGAGGGACTGGGGGGGACTGGGAGGGACTGGGAGGGACTGGGATGGACTGGGATGGACTGGGTGGGACTGGGAGGGACTGGGAGGGAACTGGGAGGGACTGGGAGGGACTGGGAGGGACTGGGAGGAAACTGGGAGGGACTGGGAGGGACTGGGGAGGGACTGGGAAGGACTGGGAGGGACTGGGGGGGAACTGGGAGGGACTGGAGGGAACTGGGAGGGACTGGGAGGGAACTGGGGGGGACTGGGAATGGACTGGGATGGACTGGGGAGGGACTGGGATGGACTGGGAGGGAACTGGGAGGGAACTGGGAGGGACTGGGATGGACTGGGAAGGACTGGGAGGGACTGGGAGGGACTGGAATGGACTGGGAATGGACTGGGAGGGACTGGGAGGGAACTGGGAGGGACTGGGAGGGACTGGGAGGGACTGGGGGGGACTGGGAATGGACTGGGAATGGACTGGGATGGACTGGGAGGGAACTGGGAGGGACTGGGAGGGACTGGGAGGGACTGGGGGGACTGGGATGGACTGGGGGGGACTGGGGAGGGACTGGGAGGGAACTGGGAGGGACTGGGATGGACTGGGAGGGACTGGGAGGGAACTGGGATGGACTGGGAGGGACTGGGAGGGACTGGGGGGGACTGGGAGGGAACTGGGGGGGACTGGGAGGGACTGGGAGGGACTGGGATGGGTTGGGAGGCGCTGGAAGTGACTGGGAGGGACTGGGAGGATACTGGGAGCACTGGGAGGGAACTGGGACATACTGGGAGCTGAGAGGATGTACTGGGACCTACTGGGATATACTGGGTGTGACTGGGAGTGGCTGGGAGCTGAGAGGGCATATTGGGATTGACTGGGGTATAGTGGGAGCTGAGAGGATATACTGGGATATACTGGGAGGGACTGGGAGGATATACTGGGATATACTGGGATATACTGGGAGGATATACTGGGAGTGACTGGGGGTGGCTGGGATTGACTGGGATATACTGGGAGTGACTGGGAGGATATACTGGGATATACTGGGAGCTGAGACAATGGACTGGGATATACTGGGAGTGACTGGGATTGACAGAGATGATGTACTGGGATGTACTGGGAGTAACTGGGAGCACTGGTAGCAGAGCCCCTCCACACACCCCCAACACTCCCAGTGCTCCCAGTGCCTCCCAGTATCCTCCCAGTTCCCTCTCAGTTCCCCCCCAGTCCCCTCCAGTCCATTCCAGTTTGGTCCCAGTTCCCTCCCAGTGCCTCCCAGTCCCTCCCAGTATATTCTCTCAGCTCCCAGTCCATCCCAGTCCATCCCAGTTTGGTACCAGTTAATCCCAGTCCCTCCCAGTCTGTCCCAGTCCATTCCCAGTCCATCCCAGTCTATCCCAGTCCATTCCCAGTCCCTCCCAGTCAGTCCCAGTCGCCCCCAATCACTCCCAGTTCCCCTGCAGTCCATCCCAGTCCCTCCCAGTCGGTCCCAGTTGGTCCCAGTTTGGTCCCAGTCCCTCCCAGTCGGTCCCAGTCCCACTCCCAGTATAACCCAGTATATCCCAGTATATCCCAGCCCCTCCCAGTCGGTCCCAGTCCATCCCAGTCCATCCCAGTCCCTCCTAGTCCATCCCAGTCGGTCCCAGTTTGGTCCCAGTTTGGTCCCAGTCCATCCCAGTCCATCCCAGTCTGTCCCAGTTTGGTCCCAGACCCTCCCAGTCCCTCCCAGTCCATCCCAGTCCATCTCAGTCTGTCCCAGTTTGGTCCCAGTCCATCCCAGTCTGTCCCAGTTTGATCCCAGTCCATCCCAGTCCCTCCCAGTCCATTCCCAGTCCATCCCAGTCCATCCCAGTCTGTCCCAGTTTGGTCCCAGTCCATCCCAGTCGCTCCCAGTCCATCCCAGTCCCCCCAGTTTGGCTCTGGGTCCCTGCTGGGGGTGGGGGAGGGGCGGGGACACCCTAAAAATACCCGAGGGGGGGGTGGGGGAGGGGCTGGCCCGGGGCCCGAGCGCGGCTAAAAATAGCCCGGGGGGGGTCACGTGACCCTGGGAGGGGGGGGGACACTCCCTGTGTGGGGGAGGGGAGGGGAGCGGCACCGGGACCCCGCAGGTAACGGGGGAGGGGACACGGGGAGGGGACACCTGGGGTTGGGGACAGCTGGGGACACGGGAGGGGGACACGGGATTGGGGACATGGGGGACACCTGGGGACACGGGATTGGGGACACCTGGGGGGACACCTGGGGGGACAGCTGGGATTGGGGACAGCTGGGGACACCTGGGGGGACAACTGGGGACATCTGGGGACATTGGGCTGGGATTGGGGACCCGGAGGACACCAGGGAAGGGGACACGGGACTGGGGACACCTGGAGGGGACACCTGGGATTGGGAACACCTGGGGACACGGGAGGGGGACACGGGATTGGGGACATGGGGGACATCTGGGGGGACACCTGGGATTGGGGACACGGGGCTGGGATTGAGGACCTGGAGGACACAAGGGAAGGGGACACGGGACTGGGGACACCTGGAGGGGACACCGGGAGGGGACAGCTGGGGTTGGGGACAGCTGGGGACACGGGAGGGGGACACGGGACTGGGGACAGCTGGGGACACCTGGGGGGACAATTGGGGACATCTGGGGACACGGGGCTGGGATTGGGGACCTGGAGGACACCAGGGAAGGGGACACGGGACTGGGGACACCTGGAGGGGACACCTGGGGGGACACCTGGGATTGGGGACACCTGGGGACACGGGATTGGGGACATGGGGGACACCTGGGGGGACAACTGGGGACATCTGGGGTCACGGGGCTGGGATTGGGGACCTGGAGGACACCAGGGAAGGGGACACGGGACTGGGGACACCTGGAGGGGACACCTGGGGGGACACCTGGGATTGGGGACACCTGGGGACACGGGATTGGGGACATGGGGGACACCTGGGGGGACAACTGGGGACATCTGGGGTCACTGGGCTGGGATTGGGGACCTGGAGGACACCAGGGAAGGGGACACGGGACTGGGGACACGTGGGGGGACACGGGGAGGGGACACGGGGTTGGGGCTGGGGACACCGGGAGGGGACACCTGGGGACACGGGAGGGGGACACGGAATTGGGGACCTGGGGGACACCTGAGGACACTTGGGAGGGGGACAATTGGGGATACCTGGGGACACTGGGCTGGGATTGGGGACACCAGGAGGGGACCTGGAACTGGGGACACCTGGCGGCTTTGGGGGGGACATGGGGACGGGACACGGGACTGGGGACACCTGGAGGGGACACCTGGAGGGGACACGGGGTTGGGGACATTGGGGGGACACAGGGTTGGGATTGGGGACACCTGGGGGGACACGGAGCTGGGTTGGGGACATGGCAGGGGACACCCGAGACTGGGAACACTGAGAGGGGGACACGGGATTGGGGACACCTGAAGAGGACACGGGATTGGGGACGCCTGGGTTTGGGGACACCTGGGTTTGGGGACATGGAACTGGGGACACTGGGCTGGGATTGGGGACACCTGGAGGGGACACAGTGGGGGACACGGGGTTGGGGACACCTGGAGGGGACACCTGGGGGAACACAGGGCTGGGATTGGGGACAACAGCGGGGACACACATGGTTGGGGACACCTGGGGCCACGAGGGGGGGGACTGGGGACACCTGGAGGGGACATGTGGAGGGGACCTGGGGGACACTGAGGGGATACCTGACACCCCCAGTCACTCCTTGTGTCCCCCGTGTCCCCCCCCCCCAGTGTCCCATGGTGTCCCCAATCCCACTGGGGTTGGGGACACCGTGGGACACTGCAGGGGGACACAGAATTGGGGACACTGGGCTGGGATTGGGGACAGCTGGGGGAGACACAGGACTGGGATTGGGGACCTGGGGGACACTGGGGGGATGCCTGGGGACACTGGGTTGGGATTGGGGACACCTGTGGGGGACACAGGACTGGGATTGGGGACACCTGGGGGGACACGAGAGGGGAAACAAGTTTGGGGACACCTGGGACAACTGGGGACACTGGGCTGGGATTGGGGACACTGGGCTGGGATTGGGGACACCTGTGGGGGACACAGGACTGGGATTGGGGACCTGGGGGACACTGGGGGGATGCCTGGGGACACAGGACTGGGATTGGGGACACCTGGGGGGACACGGGGAGGGGAAACAAGTTTGGGGACACCTGGGACAACTGGGGACACTGGATGGGGATTGGGGACACCTGGAGGGGACACAGGACTGGGGACACCTGGGGGCTGCAGTGACAGTGAGGGACCACGGGATTGGAGACACTGAGGGGGACACTTGGGGTTGGGGACACCTGGGGACACTGTGCAGGAACTGGGGACATTCAGGGACACCTGGAGGGGACACTGGGCTGGGATCTGGCAGACTGGGAGGGACACGGAATTGGGGACACTGGGCTGGGATTGGGGACATTGGGGACCTGGGGGGGGGGCAGCGGGGGGGACACAGGGTTGGGGACACCTGGGGACACTGGGCTGGGACTGGGGACATTGGGGGGACACAGGATTGGGACTGGGGACACCTGGGGACATGGAGGGGGGGACGACACGAGGTTAGGGACACCTGGGGTTGGGGACACGGGGCTGGGATTGGGGACCGCTGGGGACATGGGGAGGGGACAGGAAGACTGGGGACACCTGGAGGGGACACGGGGGGGACACGGGGTTGGAGACATTGCGGGACACTTGGGGGGACACGGGGCTGGGATTGGGGACACCGTGGGGGGACATGGGATTGGGGACACGGGGTTGGGGACACAGGGTTGGGGACACAGGGTTGGGGACACCTGGAGGAGACACCTGGGGACACAGGACTGGGGACATGGAGTTGGGGACACTGAGCTGGAATCGGGGACACCAGGGGACATGGGGTTGGGGACACCTGGAGGGGACATGGGGTTGGGGACACCTGGGGACACAAGGGGGGAGATGGGATTGAGGACCCAGATTGGGGTCACAGGGTGTGGCCAGAGTGTCCAGTGTGACCCCAGGACGGGATCAGGGTCACAGGGTGTGGCCAGAGTGTCCGGAGTGACCCCAGGACGGGATCAGGGTCACAGGGTGTGGCCAGAGTGTCCGGAGTGACCCCAGGACGGGGTCAGGGTCACAGGGTGTGGCCGTAGTGTCCAGAGTGACCCCAGGACAGGGTCAGGGTCACAGGGTGTGGCCAGAGTGTCCAGTGTGACCCCAGGACAGGGTCAGGGTCACAGGGTATGGCCAGAGGGTCAGGAGTGACCCCAGGACGGGATCAGGGTCACAGGGTGTGGCCGGAGGGTCTGGAGTGACCCCAGGACAGGGTCAGGGTCACAGGGTGTGGCCAGAGGGTCAGGAGTGACCCCAGGACGGGGTCAGGGTCACAGGGTGTGGCCGGAGGGTCTGGAGTGACCCCAGGATGGGGTCAGGGTCACAGGGTGTGACCGGAGGGTCCGGAGTGACCCCAGGACGGGGTCAGGGTCACAGGGTGTGGCCGGAGGGTCTGGAGTGACCCCAGGATGGGGTCAGGGTCACAGGGTGTTACCGGAGGGTCCGGAGTGACCCCAGGACAGGGTCAGGGTCACAGGGTGTGGCCAGAGGGTCTGGAGTGACCCCAGGACAGGGTCAGGGTCACAGGGTGTGGCCAGAGTGTCCAGTGTGACCCCAGGACAGGGTCACGGTCACGGTCACAGGGTGTGGCCAGAGGGTCTGGAGTGACCAGGACGGGGTCAGGGTCACCGGGTGTGGCCGTAGTGTCCGGAGTGACCCCAGGACGGGGTCAGGGTCACAGGGTGTGGCCGGAGGGTCTGGAGTGACCCCAGGACGGGATCAGGGTCACAGGGTGTGGCCAGAGGGTCAGGAGTGACCCCAGGACAGGATCAGGGTCACAGGGTGTGGCCAGAGTGTCCGGAGTGACCCCAGGACAGGGTCAGGGTCACAGGGTATGGCCAGAGTGTCCGGAGTGACCCCAGGACAGGGTCAGGGTCACCAGGTGTGGCCAGAGGGTCCAGAGTGACCCCAGTACCAGGACTGGGGACCCAGGACACTTCCGGGGTGTCCTGGGTGGGGCTGACCCCACTGCCCCTCCCCCGTGCCTCACCAAGGAACCTTTCCTGTGTCCCCTGGTGTCCCCTAGTGTGTCCCCAGTGTCCCCCAGTATCCTCAGTGTCCCCTGTGTGTCCCTGCTGTCCCCTGCTGTCCCCCCAGTATGCCCTAGTGTCCCCCAGTATCACCCAGTGTCCCCCATTGTCCCCAAGTGTCCCCGGTATCCCCATTGTCCCCCAGTATCCCCAGTATCCTCCAGTGTCCCCAGTGACCCCCATTGTCCCCCAGTGTCTCCCAGTGTCCCCTGTGTCCCCTGTGTGTCCCTGCTGTCCCCTCGTGTCCCCCAGTATCCCCAGTATCCCCCAGTGTCTCCCAGTGTCCCCAGCGTCCCCTGCTGTCCCCCAGTGTCCCCAGTGTCCCCATTGTCCCCCAGTGTCCCCTATTGTTCCCCAGTGTCCCCCAGTACCCGCAGTATCCCCCAGTATCCCCCAGTATCACCCAGTGTCCCCCATTGTCCCCCAGTGTCCCCTATTGTTCCCCAGTGTCCCCAGTGTCCCCAGTGTCCCTCAGTATCCTCCAGTGTCCCCAGTGTCCCTCGGTGTCCCCAGTGTCCCTCGGTGTCCCCAGTATCCACCAGTATCCCCCAGTATCCCCCATTGTCCCCCAGTATCCCCCAGTGTCCCCAGTGTGTCCCTGCTGTCCCCTCGTGTCCCCCAGTACCCCCAGTGTCCCCCAGTGTCCCCCAGTATCCCCAGTATCCCCCAGTGTCCCTCAGTGTCCCCAGTGTCCCCGGTATCCCCTCTGTCCCCATTGTCCCCCAGTGTCCCCCATTGCCCCCCAGTGTTCCCCAGTGTCCCCCATTGTCCTCCATTGTCCCCAGTGTTCCCCAGTGTCCCTGCTGTCCCCTCGTGTCCCCCAGTGTCCCTCAGTATCCTCCAGTGTCCCCAGTGTCCCCCATTGTCCCCCAGTGTCTCCCAGTGTCCCCAGTGTCCCCCAGTGTCCCCAGTGTCCCCTGTGTGTCCCTGCTGTCCCCTTGTGCCCCCCAATATCCCCTAGTGTCCCCCACTGTCCCTCACCGCTCCCACCATGGACCCACTGACCCTGACCCTGCTGGCCATGACCGCAATGACCGCAACCACCACGGCCACCGCTGTCCCCTCCAGTGCCACCACTGCCCCCCCCGTGCTGGTGGTGCCCCTGGACATGGCGCCGGCCTCCTTCGATGACCAGTACCGGGGCTGCGGCCGCGCCATGGCCGCCGAGCTGCCGGCCCTCAACCGCTCCGAGCTCCGGCTGGGCGCCCACTTCGCCGAGGCCTGGGCTCTGGCCGCTGCCCAGTGGCGCCTCCGGCCGTCCCCTGGGTCCCCTGGGTCCCCTCTGTCCCCAGCCCAGGCCATCGCCCTCATGGCCTACACGGCGCCGGTGCCGCTGCACCGCGAGTTCAACGAGGCCGTGCGCGCGGCCGGGCGCTCCCGCCGCCAGTACCGCGACCACTTCCACTTCAAAACGCTGCATTTCCTGCTGACCCAGGTGGGCAAAACGCCTCAATGGCTCATTTTAAAAGTTTGGTAGTGGTAATTAAATGGTGGTTAAAATAGGGGTGTAATTAAAGGGATAGAAATTCGGATAATTGGGATTGAGGACAGTACGAGACAATAAAAATGAAGATTTAAGGATGGTCTGCTTAGGGTTAGGGTCCCAAAAAACGCCCCATGTTAACAGAGCATTAACCCTTAAAAATAATAATTTTGCATATTCATGCATCTCAATAATGCTGCATAAATTCCATTCAAGCACAGCGTTCTGTCTGGTCACCCAGCATCAATTTCTACCATAACTCATATAATATTGAAAATTCATTTGAATATTTGTGAAAAGCCGGTCATAAAATTTGCATTTTTCACACAGCATCAATTTCTACCATAACTCATATAATATGTATTATTAATTTGAATATTAGAGATAAGCCAATCCTAAAATTCCCATTTTTCACACAGCATCATTTTCTAACCATAACACCTATAATGTATAATATTAAAGTGAATATATACCAAAACCAATAATAAAATTCCCATTTTTTCACACAGCATCACTTTCTACCATAACACATAACATATATAACATCAATTTGAATATTTGCAAAAAGCCAATAATAAAATTTGCATTTTTCACGCAGCATCACTTTCTACCATAACACATGTAATATATATTATTAATTTGAATATTTAAGATAATTCCCATTTTTCACACAGCACCACTTTCTAACAATAACACATATAATATATAATATTAATTTGAATATTTGAGATAAGCCAATAATAAAATTCCCATTTTTTCACACAGGATCACTTTCTATGATAACACATATAACATTCATTTGAATATTTGCCAAAAGCCAATAACAAAATTCCCATTTTTCACACAGCATCACTTTCTACCATAACATATATATTATTAATTTGAATATTTGAGATCATTCCCATTTTTCTCACAGCATCACTCTCTAATATAAGATATATAATACTAATTTGAAGATTTGAGATAAGCGAACAATAAAATTCCCATTTTTCACATAACTTTCTACCATAACACATCTAATATTAATTTGAATATTTGAGATAAGCCAATAATAAAATACACATTTTTCACGGAGCATCACTCTCTATCGTAACATATATCATATTTAAAATTCAATTGAATATTCACAAAAAGCTGCTCATAAAACATGCATTTTTGGCACAGCATCAATTTCTAACCATAACACATATATAATATTAATTTGAATATGTGACATAAGCCAATCATAAAATTTGCATGTTTCTCACAGCATCACTTTCTACCATAACATATATATTATTAATTTGAATATTTGAGATAGGCCAGTCATTAAACTCCCATTTTTCATTTTTCATTTCATTTTCCCCCTTTAGGCCGTGGTGGCGCTGAGGGACGCTCAGGACCCACGATGTCACCGCGCGTTCCGCGGCGTGCGCGGGGTCAGAGTTAGGTTTAGGTTTAGGTTTAGGTTTAGGATGCCAAAAAGGTCATCAAATATTTAATATTCACTTTAATATACACCAAAAGCCGATAATAAAATTCCCATTTTTACCCTGCAGGCCGTGGTGGCGCTGAGGGACGCTCAGGACCCACGGTGTCACCGCGCGTTCCGCGGCGTGCGCGGGGTCAGGGTCAGGGTCAGGTTTATGATGCAGAAAAGGTCATCAAATATTTAACATTCACTTTAATATACACCAAAAGCCAATAATGAACTGCTCCATTTTCACCCCTTTAGGCCGTGGTGGCGCTGAGGGACACTCAGGACCCACGGTGTCACCATGCATTCCGCGGCGTGCGCGGGGTCAGGGTCAGGTTTAGGATGCCAAAAAGGTCATCAAATATTTAATATTCACTTTAATTTACACCAAAAGCCAATGATAACCGACTCAATTTTCACCCCTGCAGGCCGTGGTGGCGCTGAGGGACGCTCAGGAGCTGCAGTGTCACCGCGCGTTCCGCGTGGTCAGAGTTAGGTTTAGGTTTAGGATGCAAAAAAGGTCATCAGATATTTAATATTCACTTTAATATACACCATAATGAACTGCTCAATTTTCACCCTTTAGGCCGTGGTGGCGCTGAGGGACACTCAGGACCTACGGTGTCACTGCGCGTTCTGAGGGATCAGCGTTAGGTTTAGGTTTAGGATGCAACAAAGGTCATCAAATATTTAATATTCACTTAATTAAACACCAAAAGCCAATAATGAACTGCTCCATTTTCACCCCTTTAGGCTGTGGTGGCGCTGAGGGACGCTCAGAACCCACGGTGTCACCGCGCGTTCCTCGGTGTGCGTGGGGTCAGGGTCAGGTTTAGGTTTAGGATGCTACAAAGGTCATCAAATATTTAATATTCACTTTAATATACACCAAAAGCCAATAATAAACTGCTCCATTTTCCCCCCGTTAGGCCGTGGTGGCGCTGAGGGACACTCAGGACCCACGGTGTCACCGCGCGTTCCGCGGCGTGCGCGGGGTCAGGGTTAGGCTTAGGTTTAGGCTTAGGTTTAGGATGCAAAAAAGGTCACCAAATATTTAATATTCACTTTAATATACACCAAAAGCCAATAATAAACTGCTCCATTTTCACCCCCTTAGGCCGTGGTGGCGCTGGGGGACACTCAGGACCCACGGTGTCACCGCGTGTTCTGCGGGGTCAGAGTTAGGTTTAGGTTTAGGATGCAAAACGGTCATCAAATATTTAATATTCACTTTAATATACACCAAAAGCCAATAATAAAATTCCCATTTTCACCCCTGCAGGCCGTGGTGGCACTGAGGGACACTCAGGACCCACGGTGTCACCGCGCGTTCTGCGGGGTCAGAGTTAGGTTTAGGTTTAGGATGCAACAAAGGTCACCAAATATTTAATATTCACTTTAATATACACCATAATAAACTGCTCCATTTTCACCCCTTTAGGCCGTGGTGGCGCTGAGGGACGCTCAGGACCCACGGTGTCACCGCATGTTCCGCGGGGTCAGAGTTAGGTTTAGGTTTAGGATGCAAAAAAGGTCATCAAATATTTAATATTCACTTTAATATACACCATAATAAACTGCTCCATTTTCACCCCTTTAGGCCGTGGTGGTGCTCAGGGACGCTCAGGACCCACGGTGTCACCGCGCGTTCTGTGGCGTGCGCGGGGTCAGGGTCAGGTTTAGGTTTAGGTTTAGGATGCAACAAAGGTCATCAAATATTTAATATTCACTTTAATATACACCATAATAAACTGCTCCATTTTCACCCCTTTAGGCCGTGGTGGCGCTGAGGGACACTCAGGACCCGCGGTGTCACCACGCGTTCTGCGGGGTCAGGCTTAGGTTTAGGTTTAGGATGCAGAAAAGGTCATCAAATATTTAATATTCACTTTAATATACACCAAAAGCCAATAATAAAATTCCCATTTTTACCCTGCAGGCTGTGGTGGCGCTGAGGGACGCTCGGGAGCCACGGTGCCACCGCGCGTTCTGCGGGGTCAGCGTTAGGTTTAGGTTTAGGATGCAAAAAAGGTCACCAAATATTTAATATTCACTGTAATATACACCATAATAAACTGCTCCATTTTCACCCCTTTAGGCCGTGGTGGCACTGAGGGACACTCAGGACCCACGATGTCACCGCGCGTTCCGTGGCGTGCGCGGGGTCAGGGTTAGGCTTAGGTTTAGGTTTAGGTTTAGAATGCCAAAAAGGTCATCAAATATTTAACATTCACTTTAATTTACACCAAAAGCCAATGATAACCGACTCAATTTCCCCCCCTTTAGGCCGTGGTGGCTCTGAGGGACACTCAGGACCCACGGTGTCACCGCACGTTCCGCGGCGTGCGCGGGGTCAGGGTCAGGTTTAGGTTTAGGATGCAGAAAAGGCCATCAAATATTGAATATTCACTTTAATATACACCATAATAAACTGCTCCATTTTCACCCCTTTAGGCTGTGGTGGCGCTGAGGGACGCTCAGGACCCGCGGTGTCACCGTGCGTTCCGCAGTGTGCGCGGGGTCAGGGTCAGGGTTAGGTTTAGGATGCAACAAAGGTCATCAAATATTTAATATTCATTTTAATAAACACCAAAAGCCAATAATAAAACTCCCATTTTTCACATAACTTTCTAACCATAACACATCTAATATTAATTTGGATATGTGACATAAGCCAATGGTAAAATTTGCATGTTTCTCACGGCATCACTTTCTACCATAACACATCTGATATTAATTAGAATATTTGAGATAGGCCAATCATTAAATTCCCATTTTTCATTTTTCATTTCATTTTTCCCCCGCAGGCCGTGGTGGCGCTGAGGGACACTCAGGACCGACGATGTCACCGTGCGTTCCGCGGCGTGCGCGGCGTGCGCTTCGCGGCGCGGCGCGGGGCCTCGGTGCGCTTCGGCCACTTCGCGTCGGCGTCGCTGCGCAACGAGAGCTCCTGGGGCTTCGGCACGGACGCGGCCTTCCAGGTGCTGACGTGCCACGGCGCCGCCATCCGCGACTTCTCCTTCTTCCCGCACGAGGAGGAGGTGCTGATCCCGCCCTTCGAGACCTTCGAGGTCACCGATGTCACCAACGTCACCCAGGCTGGGGACAAGGCGCGGATCCAGCTGCGCTCCACCGGGACCTTCAGCAACTACAACTGCGAGTGGCTGCGAGGTGACAGCGCGGGGGGACGGGGCCTGGGGGGACGGGGACACTGGGTGAGGGGACAGGGACACGGTGCTGGGGACACTCAGGGAAGGGACAGGGACATCCTGTGCTGGGGACAGGGACAGGGACACACAGCGCTGGGGACAGGGACACATGGTGATGGGGACACTTGGTGAGGGGACAGGGACACAGTGCTGGGGACAGGGACACATGGTGATGGGGACACTTGGTGAGGGGACAGGGACACGGTGCTGGGGACAGGGACACACAGCGCTGGGGACAGGGACACATGGTGATGGGGACACTTGGTGAGGGGACAGGGACACGGTGCTGGGGACAGGGACAGGGACACACAGTGCTGGGGACACTGGGTGAGGGGACAGGGACATGGTGCTGGGGACACTCAGTGAAGGGACAGGGACATCCTGTGCTGGGGACAGGGACGGGGACACACAGCACTGGGGACAGGGACACATGGTGATGGGGACACTCGGTGAGGGGACAGGGACACACAGTGCTGGGGACAAGGACAGGGACGGGGACACATGGTGATGGGGACAGGGACACATGGTGATGGGGACACTCGGTAAGGGGACAGGGACACGGTGCTGGGGACAGGGACAGGGACGGGGACACATGGTGATGGGGACACTCGGTGAGGGGACAGGGACAGGGACACACAGCGCTGGGGACAGGGACACATGGTGATGGGGACACTTGGTGAGGGGACAGGGACAAGGTGCTGGGGACAGGGACAGGGACACACAGCGCTGGGGACAAGGACAGGGATGGGGACACATGGTGATGGGGACACTCGGTGAGGGGACAGGGACAAGGTGCTGGGGACAGGGACAGGGACACACAGCGCTGGGGACATCCACCGTGGAGACAGGGACACTTGGTGAGGGGACAGGGACACGGTGCTGGGGACAAGGACAGGGACACTCCATGCTGGGGACACTCAAAGAGGGTGAGGGGACAGGGACACCCTGTGCTGGGGACACTCAGTGAGGGTGTGCGGACAGGGACACCTGAGGCTGGGGACACTTGGTGAGGGGACAGGGACATTCCGTGCTGGGGACAGGGACACCCAGTATTGGGGACATCCACCATGGAGACAGGGACAAGGACACTCCCTGTGGGGACAGGGACAAGGACACTCGGTGAGGGTGAGGGGACAGGGACACAAAATGCTGGGGGCACTCAGAGAGGGTGTGGGGACACTGCTGGGGACGTCCATGGTGGGGACAGGGACAAGGACACTCAGGGTGAAGGGACAGGGACACAGTGCTGGGGACAAGGACAGGGACACACAGCGCTGGGGACAGGGACACATGGTGATGGGGACACTGGGTGAGGGGACAGGGACACGGTGCTGGGGACAAGGACAGGGACACATGGTGATGGGGACCCTGGGTGAGGGGACAGGGACACACAGCTCTGGGGACAGGGACACATGGTGATGGGGACACTCGGTGAGGGGACAGGGACACGGTGCTGGGGACAGGGACAGGGACACACAGCACTGGGGACAAGGACGGGGACACACAGCGCTGGGGACAGGGACACATGGTGATGGGGACACTCGGTGAGGGGACAGGGACACACAGTGCTGGGGACAAGGACAGGGACACATGGTGATGGGGACACTCGGTGAGGGGACAGGGACATCCCGTGCTGGGGACAGGGACACCCAGTATTGGGGACATCCACCATGGAGACAGGGACAAGGACACTCCCTGTGGGGACAGGGACAAGGACACTCAGTGAGGGTGAGGGGACAGGGACACAAAATGCTGGGGACACTCAGAGAGGGTGTGGGGACGTCCATGGTGGGGACAGGGACAAGGATACTCAGGGTGAAGGGACAGGGACACACAGTGCTGGGGACAGGACAGGGACACAGTGCTGGGGACAGGGACACAATGCTGGGGACAAACCACCATGGGGACAGGGACAAGGACATTCCCTATGGGCATGGGGACAGGGACATTCAGGGTGAGAGGACGGGGACACCCCGCACCCCATGCTGGGGACACTCGGGGAGGGTGAGGGGACAGGGACACTCGATGAGGGGACAGGGACACCCCATGCTGGGGACAAGGAGAGGGACACTCCATGCTGGGGACATCCACCATGGGGACAGGGACAAGGACATTCCCCTTGGGCATGGGGACAGGGACACTCAGAATGGTGAGGGGACAGAGAAACCCACTGTGGGGACAGGGACAAGGACACTCAGGGTGAGGGGACAGGGACACCCATTGCTGGGGACATCCACTGGGGGCATGGGGACAAGGACATTCCCTGGGGGTTTAGGGACAAGGACACTTGGTGAGGGGACAGGGACACTCCATGCTGGGGACATCCACCATGGGGACAGGGACAAGGACATTCCCCTTGGGCATGGGGACAGGGACACTCAGAATGATGAGGGGACAGAGAAACCAGTGTGGGGACAGGGACAGCCAGCGCTGGGGACACTCAGTGAGGGTGAGGGGACAGGGGGACAGGGGGACAGGGACAGGGACAGGGACAGGGATGGGGACAGGGACAGGGATGGGACAGGGACAGGGACAGGGACAGGGACACACAGGGACAGGGACAGGGACAGGGACAGGGACAGGGACAGGGACAGGGACAGGGATGGGGACAGGGACAGGGACAGGGACAGGGATGGGGACAGGGACAGGGATGGGGACAGGGATGGGGACAGGGGACAAGGACAGGGACAGGGACAGGGACAGGGACAGGGATGGGACAGGGACAGGGACAGGGATGGGGACAGGGACAGGGACAGGGACAGGGATGGGGACAGGGACAGGGATGGGGACAGGGATGGGGACAGGGGACAAGGACAGGGACAGGGACAGGGACAGGGACAGGGACAGGGACACACAGGGACAGGGACAGGGACAGGGACAGGGACAGGGACAGGGACAGGGACAGGGACAAGGCCACCCCAGCACTGACACTGTCCCTCCCCTCACAGAGCAGCGCTGTGGGGACGGACCCTGCGTGTTCGACACGGGTGAGCTGGGACCCCCCTGTCACCTCCTGTCACCTCCTGTCACCCCCATAGCACTGTCATCCCCTCTGTCACCTCCTGTCACCTCCTGTCACCTCCTGTGGCACTGCCATCCCCCCTTGTCACCTCCTGTCACCTCCTGTCCCCCCGTCACCTCCTGTCACCGCCTGCCACCCCCATGGCACTGCCATCCCCCCTGGTACCTCCTGTTTCCCTCTGTCACCTTCTGTCACCTCCTGTCACCTCCCTGTCCCTTTGTCCCCCAGGCTGGAGCATCCCCAGGTCCCCTCCCCACCTCGGGGGGCTCCTCGTGGCCACCACAGCCCTGGCAGTGGCCACTGGAACCTTCTGAGCTGCGAGGCCACCAAGGCCACCAAGATCAACGTGGTCACCATGGCCATCAAGGCCACCAAGGCCATCAAGATCAACATGGCCACCAAGGACACCAACGTCACCAAGGACACCAAGGTCAACATGGCCACCAAGGCCACCAAGGTCACCAAGGACACCAAGGTCACTGTGGTCATCATGGCCACCAAGGCCACCAAGATCACCAAGGACATCAGGGACACCAGAATGTCCTGAGCCACGAGGCCACCAAAGTCACCGTGGCCACCAAGGCCTCCAAGGTCACCAAGGCCACCAAGGTCACCATGATCACCAAGATCACCATGGCCACCAAGGCCTCCAAGGTCACTGAGGACACCAAGGTCACCATGGTCACCAAGGCCACCACTGTCACTATGGTCACTTTGGCCACCATGGGTGTTGGGCCACTGGAGTCACCACTGTCACCATGGCCATTGTGGCCACTGTGACCAGTGAGGCCACCAAGGTCACTGTGGTCACGATGGCCACCAAAGCCACCAAGATCACAAGCCAGGACCTTCTGAGCAACAAGGTCACCAAGGCCACCATGGTCACCATGGTCACCACAACCACTGTGGCCACCAAGGCCACCACAGCCACTGTGGCCACCAAGGCCACCATGGTCACCAAGGCCACCAGGACCTCCTGAGCAACTGTGGCCACCAAGGTGACCAAGGCCACAGAGGTCACCTTGGTCACCATGGTCACCAAGGCCACCATGGTCACCACGGCCACCAAGATCACCAAGGACACCAAGGTCACCAAGGTCACCATGGCCACCAAGGCCACCGCAGCCACTCTGGCCACTAAGGCCACCATGGTCACCATGGTCACCAAGGCCACCAAGGCCACCATGATCACCATGGCCACCAAGGCCACCAAGGCCACCACAGCCACTGTGGCCACCAAGGCCGGGCTAAGGGGACAATGGCAGGGCCACCGCTGCCACCAGGACAGGGTGACCTTGGACGTGTCACGGCCTCCATCCTTAGCTTTCTGGGGAATTTTCTGTCCCTTTCCAGAAATTTCCGTTTTCCTGCCGGATTTTATTAAACTGGATCTGCCTCAATCCACGAAATGTCTCTGACTTTAACCCAAATTGAGGGGTTTAGGCCCAGTTTAGGGGATTTAGGCCCAAATTAAGGGATTTAGGCCCAGTTTAGGGGATTTAGGCCCAAATTAAGGGATTTAGGCCCAGTTTAGGGGATTTAGATCCAAATTAAGGGATTTAGGCCCAGTTTAAGGGATTTAGGCCCAATGTAGGGGATTTAGATTTTAATTAAGAGATTGAGGCCCAGGTTTAGAGGATTTAGATTTTAATTAAAGGATTCAGGCCCGGTTTAGGGGATTTAGATCCAAATTAAAGGATTTAGGCCCAATTTAGGACATTTAGAGCCAAATTAAAGGATTTAGCCCCCATTTAGGGGGTTTAGATGTATATTAAAGGATTTAGGCCTGGTTTAGAGCATTTAGACCCAAATTAAGTAATTTAGGCCCAGTTTCAGGATTTATATCTGTACTAAAGGATTTAGGCCCAGTTTAGGGCATTTAGACCCAAATTAAGGCATTTAGGCCTCACTTAAGGAATTTAGATCTGAATTAAGGGATTTAGGCCCCATTTAGGGGATTCAGACCCAAATTAAGGGATTTAGGCCTGGTGTAGGTGATTTAGATGTAAATTAAGGCATTTAGGCTTGGTTTAGGGGATTTAGGCCCAAATTAAGGAGTTAGGCCTGTCTTAGGGGATCTGAACCTGAATTAAGGGATTTCTGCCTAAAGTAAGGGATTTCAACCTGAATTAGTGGCATTAGGCCTGAATTAACAGAGTTGGGCCTGGTTTAGGGGATTTCAACCAGAATTAAGGGATTTCAATCTGAATGAACAGAGTTAGGCCTGGTTTAGGGGATTTCAATCAGAATTAAGGGATTTCAACCCAAACTAAGGGATTTCAACTTGGATTAATGGGGTTAGGCCTGGTTTAAGGGATTTCAACCCGAATTAACGGGGTTAGGCCTGGTTTAAGGGATTTCAACCAGAATTAAGGGATTTCAACACAAATTAAGTGATTTCAACCTGGATTAACAGGGTTAGGCCTGGTTTAAGGGATTTCAATCAGAATTAAGGGATTTCAACACAAACTAAGGGATTTCAGGCCAAATTAAAGGAGTTAGGCCTGATTTAAGGGATCTCAACCTGAATTAAGTGATTTCAACATGGATTAACAGGGTTAGGCCTGGTTTAAGGGATTTCAATCAGAATTAAGGAATTTCAACCAGAATTAAGGGATTTCAACCCAAATTAACAGAGTTAGGCCTGGTTTAGGGGATTTCAACCTGAATTAATGGCATTAGGCCTGAATTAACAGAGTTGGGCCTGATTTAGGGGATTTCAACCCAAATTTAGGGATTTCAACCTGAATTAACAGAGTTAGGCCTGACTTAGGGGATCTTAACCTGAATTGAGGGATTTAGGCCAGAATTAAGGGATTTCAACCCAAACTAAGGGATTTCAACTTGGATTAACAGGGTTAGGCCTGGTTTAAGGGATTTCAAACAGAATTAACAGGGTTAGGCCTGGTTTAAGGGATTTCAACTTGGATTACCAGGGTTGGGCCTGGTTTAAGGGATTTCAAACAGAATTATCAGGGTTAGGCCTGGTTTAAGGGATTTCAACCAGAATTAACGGGATTAGGCCTGGTTTAAGGGATTTCAACCAGAATTAATGGGGTTAGGCCTGGTTTGAGGGATTTCAACCAGAATTAATGGGGTTAGGCCTGGTTTAAGGGATTTCAACCAGAATTAATGGGGTTAGGCCTGGTTTGAGGGATTTCAACCAGAATTAATGGGGTTAGGCCTGGTTTAAGGGATTTCAACCAGAATTAACGGGATTAGGCCTGGTTTAAGGGATTTCAGCCAGAATTAACAGGGTTAGGCCTGGTTTAAGGGATTTCAGCCAGAATTAATGGGGTTAGGCCTGATTTAAGGGATTTCAATCCAAATTAACAGGGTTAGGCCTGGTTTAAGGGATTTCAACCAGAATTAACAGGGTTAGGCCTGGTTTAAGGGATTTCAGCCCAAATTAACAGGGTTAGGCCTGGTTTAAGGGATTTAAACCAGAATTAACGGGGTTAGGCCTGGTTTAAGGGATTTAAACCAGAATTAACGGGGTTAGGCCTGGTTTAAGGGATTTCAACCAGAATTAACAGGGTTAGGCCTGGTTTAAGGGATTTCAACCCAAATTACCAGGGTTAGGCCTGGTTTAAGGGATTTCAACCAGAATTAACAGGGTTAGGCCTGGTTTAAGGGATTTCAACCTGAATTAACAGGGTTAGGCCTGGTTTAAGGGATTTCAACCAGAATTAACAGGGTTAGGCCTGGTTTAAGGGATTTCAACCCAAATTACCAGGGTTAGGCCTGGTTTAAGGGATTTCAACCAGAATTAACAGGGTTAGGCCTGGTTTAAGGGATTTCAACCAGAATTAACGGGGTTAGGCCTGGTTTAAGGGATTTAAACAAGAATTAACAGGGTTAGGCCTGGTTTAAGGGATTTCAACCAGAATTAGGGGATTTCAACCCAAACCAAGGGATTTTAAGTGAAGGGAAGGGGTGGATCCCACCCCCCCAAATGTCCCCTCTGTCCCCTTGTCGCCAGATGTCCCCTTGTCACCGTGTCACCGGAGGTTCCGGGTTAATTAGCAGGGTTAATTACCCCTAATTAGGCTGTAGGTGACGTTGGGCGGGTGTGACAAGGTCGCGGTGCTGGTGGCACTTCCTGGTGCCACCTCGGCGTGTCAGGGACAAAGTCCCGTCCCCCTGTCCCCGTGGGACCGGCTGGGCTGGGGTGGGGCCGGACGGACTTTGGACACCGGGAGGGGACGTGGGGACAGGGGGGTGGATGGACAGATGGACAGAGGGACATGGGAACATGGGGACAGTGGGATGGACATGGGGACACTGGGATGGATGGACACAGGGACATGGGGACATGGGGACATGGGGACAATGGGGACAATGGGATGGACATGGGGACAGTGGGGTGGATGGACATGGGGACATGGGGACATGGGGACAGTGAGATGGACATGGGGACAGTGGGACAGATGGACACAGGGACATGGGGACAATGGGATGGACATGGGGACACAGGGACAGAGCCACAGGGACACAGGGACACTGGGACGGACATGGGGACATGGGGATGTGGGGACAGTGGGGCGGATGGACATGGGGACAGTGGGATGGACAGACAGAGGGACATGGGGACATGGGGACAGACAGACACAGGGACATGGGGACACTGGGATGGATGGACATGGGGACATGGGGACATGGGGACAGACAGACACAGGGACATGGGGACACTGGGATGGATGGACATGGGGACATGGGGACATACACAGGGACATGGGGATGGACAGACACAGGGACACTGGGACAGACGGACACAGGGACATGGGGGCACTGGGACGCTGGGATGGACAGACATGGGGATGTCACAGGTGTCACAGGATGTCACAACGTGTCACAACATGTCACAACATGTCACAGCGTGTCACATCACGTCCCGGCTCAGGGTGACACAGCACAGCCCGACCACGGCCTCACCACTCACTGGTGACCCAGGGCCACCGTGTCCCCATGTCCCTGTGTCCCTGTGTCCCTGTGTCTGTCTGTCCCTGTGTCCCTGTGTCTGTCTGTCCCCGTGTCCCCATGTCCCTGTGTCCCTGTGTCCCCATGTCCCCGTGTCCCCGTGTCTGTCTGTCCCCATGTCCCCATGTCCCTGTGTCCCTGTGTCCCCGTCTCCCTGTGTCCCCGTGTCCCTGTGTCCCTGTGTCTGTCTGTCCCTGTGTCCCTGTCCCTGTGTCCCTGTGTCTGTCTGTCCCCGTGTCCCCATGTCCCTGTGTCCCTGTGTCCCCGTGTCCCTGTGTCCCCATGTCCCCGTGTCTGTCTGTCCCCATGTCCCCGTGTCCCCATGTCTGTGTGTCCCCATGTCCCACTCTGTCCCTGTGTCCCCGTGTCCCCGTGTCTGTCTGTCCCTGTGTCCCCATGTCCCCATGTCTGTGTGTCCCCATGTCCCACTGTGTCCTTGTGTCCCCGTGTCCCCGTGTCTGTCTGTCCCCATGTCCCTGTGTCCCCATGTCCCCATGTCCCACTGTGTCCTTGTGTCCCCGTGTCCCCGTGTCTGTCTGTCCCTGTGTCCCCATGTCCTGGTGTCCCTGTGTCCGTGTGTCCCCATGTCCCACTGTGTCCCTGTGTCCCCATGTCCCCGTGTCTGTCTGTCCCTGTGTCCCCATGTCCCCATGTCTGTGTGTCCCCATGTCCCACTGTGTCCTTGTGTCCCCGTGTCCCCATGTCTGTCTGTCCCCATGTCCCCGTGTCTGTCTGTCCCCATGTCCCCATGTCCCTGTGTCTGTCTGTCCCTGTGTCCCCATGTCCCCGTGTCTGTCTGTCCCCATGTCCCCGTGTCTGTCTGTCCCCATGTCCCCATGTCCCCATGTCCCCGTGTCCCCATGTCTGTGTGTCCCCATGTCCCGGTGTCCCTGTGTCCCTGTGTCCCTATGTCCCCGTGTCTGTCTGTCCCCGTGTCCCCCAGCACCCCCAGGTGACACCGGCACCCCAGGGTGCAGCCACCTGTCCCTACCGGAGCCAAGGGAGTGGCCCTGGGTGACACGGGTGACACAGGTGACACAGGTGACACCGCCCCGGGCCGTGTGGAGAGAGGGGGCGGCCCTGGGGACAAACTCCAGCATGGCAGAGTGGCACGGAGTGGCACAGGTGACACAGGTGGCACAGGTGACATGGAGTGGCACAGGTGACACAGGTGACATGGAGTGGCACAGGTGACACAGGTGCCAGGACACTGCCTAGGGGGACACAGGAGTCCCTGATGCCACCGAGGGTCCCCAGAAAAGTGCCAGAGGTGCCACCTGTGCTGTGTCACCAGTGCCACCCTGATGTCCTGCGTGTGCCACGCGCGTGTGCCACAATGTCACACCTGTGTCACCTGTGCCACCTGTGCTGTGCCCTTGTCCTGGGGAGGATGTGGGGACAGCCCAGCACCCAGAGGTGACACCGGGGTCCCAAAGGTGATGCCAGGGTCCCAAAGGTGACCACAGGGCCCAGAAGTGACATCAGGGTGTTCCCAGTTCCCCCAGCACCTGGGGGTGTCCCTGTCCCTGTCCCCTACCCAGGGACGTCCCTGTGCCTCTGGGGATGTCCCAGGGGTGTCCCAGGTGTGTCCCAGGTGTCCCAGGTGTGTCCCAGGGGTGTCCCAAGAGTGTCCCAAGGGTGTCCCAGGGGTGTCCCAAGAGTGTCCCAAGGGTGTCCCAGGGGTGTCCCAGGTGTGTCCCAGGTGTGTCCAAGATGTTCCAGAGGTGTCCCAGGTGTCCCAAGTATGTCCCAGGTGTGTCCCAAGGGTGTCCAAGATGTCCCAGAGGTGTCCCAGGTGTCCCAAGTGTGACCCAGGTGTGTCCCAGGTGTCCCAAGTGTGTCCCAAGGGTGTCCCAGGTGTCCTGGGGGTGTCCCAGGTGTGTCCCAGGAATGTCCCATGTGTGTCTCAGCTGTCCCGGGGGTGTCCCAGGTGTGTCCCAGGAATGTCCCATGTGTGTTCCAGGTGTCCCGGGGGTGTCCCAGGTGTGTTCCATGTGTGTCTCAGCTGTCCCAGGTGTGTCCCAGGTGTTCTGGGGATGTCCCAGTTGTCTCAGGGCTATCCCAGGAATGTCCCAGATGTGTCCCAGGTGTCCCAGATGTGTCCCAGGAATGTCCCATGTGTGTCCCAGGTGTGTCCTGTGGGTGTCCCAGGTGTCCCATGTGTATCCCAGGTGTTCTGGGGATATCCCATGTGTGTCTCAGCTGTCCCAGGTGTGTCCCAGATGTGTCCCAGGTGTCCCAGGTGTGTCCCAGGAATGTCCCATGTGTGTCCCATCTGTCCCAGGTGTGTCCCAGGTGTCTCAGGGCTATCCCAGGGGTGTCCCAGGTGTGTCCCAGGTGTTCCAGGGGTGTCCCAGGTGTGTCCTGGGGGTGCCCCATGTGTGTCCCAGGTGTTCTGGGGGTATCCCAGATGTGTCTCAAGTGTCCCAGGTGTCCCATGTGTGTCCCAGGTGTGCCCCAGCTGTCCCAGGTGTGTCCCAGGGGTGTCCAGGAATGTCCCAGGTGTCCCAGGTGTGCCCCAGGTGTCCCAGGTGTGTCCCAGGTGTGTCCCCTGGTGTCCCAGGTATCTCGTGGGTGTCCTGGGGGTGTCCCAGGTGTGCCCCAGGTGTCCCAGGGGTGCCCCAGGTGTGTCCCAGGTATCTCGTGGGTGTCCTGGGGGTGTCCCAGGTGTGCCCCAGCTGTCCCATGTGTGTCCCAGGTGTCCTGGGGCTGTCCCAGGTGTCCTGGGGCTGTCCCAGGTGTGTCCTATGTGTGTCCCAGGTGTTCCAGGGGTGTCCCAGGGGTGTCCAGGAATGTCCCAGGTGTGTTCCAGGTGTGTCCCAGGTGTGTCCCAAGTGTCCCAGGTGTGTCCCCTGGTGTCCCAGGTGTCCTGAGAGAGTCCCAGGGGTCTCCCAGAGTGTCCCAGGTGTGCCCCAGGTGTGTCCCAGGGGTGTCCCAGGTGTCTCAGGGCTATCCCAGGTGTGCCCCAGGTGTGCCCCAGGTGTTCCAGGGGTGTCCCAGGTGTGCCCCAGGTGTGCCCCAGGTGTGTCCCAAGTGTCCCAGGTATCTCGTGGGTGTCCCGGGGGCGTCCCAGGTGTGTCCCAGCGTGTCCCGGGGGTGTCCCAGCCCTGTCCCCCCGTTGTCTCACAGCGGTGGCGGGCGCGGGCCGGGCCCCGCGGCTTTGAATGAATCGTTAACCCGGGCCAATCTCACCCCGGGCCAATCAGGGCCGCGGCCCCGGGCGGGTTTTACAGCTCCGCTGTCCCCACGGTGTCCCCACGGCCACCGGCGCTGTCACCCCAGTGCCACCAGCGCCACCAGCGAGGCCACCAGCCCCTCGCCGCCATGCGCTGGCCCTGGCTGCTGCTGTCACTGTCGCTGCCCGCCGCGCTGGCCCTGCCCGCGGTGACACCGACCCGCGGTGGCCCCGGGGTGGCCCTGGTGGCCCTGGAGGCGCTGGTGGCGTCGGGCGAGGGACAATTGTCCCGCGGGGAGCTGGGGGCCCTCGTGGCGCGGGCGGGCGGCCGTGCGCAGTGCCGGGGCGAGCCGTGCGGAGAGGTGAGACCGCGCCCGGCGCCGCGACAGCGACAGCGACAGCGACACGGCGGGAGGGGACAAAGGGCGGCTGGCACCGCGCGGGGGGGGGGAAGGTGGGGGATGGGGATGGGGGGGACACCTGGGCGCTGTGGGGGGGGTCGTGGGGGGGGGGGGGTGTGTCACTTGTGTCACCTGTGCCACCTGTGTCACTTGTGTCACCTGTGCCACCTGGGCTGTGTCACCCGTGCCATGCGTGGCAGGCCATGGGCGCCAAGTGTTCTGAGTGTGCCGTGTGCACCGTGTGTCACCTGTGTCACCTGTGCCACCTGTGCTGTGTGTGTCACCTGTGTGCCACCTGTGCCAGGCCATTTGTGGCATGTCACAGTGTGCTACCTGTCCTGTGTGTGCCACTTGTCCTGTGTGTGTCACCTGTGCAGTGCCACCTGTGCCACCTGTGCTGTGTGTGCCATGTGTGCCATCTCTCCTCTGTGTGTCACCTGTGCTGTGTGTGCCATGTGTCACCTATGTCACCTGTGCCACCTGTGTAACCTGTGCCACCTGTGCCACCTGTGCTGTGTGTGCCATGTGTCACCTGTGCCACTTCTCCTGTGTGTGCCACCTGTGCTGTGTCACCTGTGCCACCTGTGCCAGGCCATTTGTGACATGTCACGGTGTGCTACCTGTCCTGTGTGTCATCTGTGCCACCTCTCCTGTGTGTGCCACCTGTGCCACCTCTCCTGTGGGTGCCAGACCATTTGTGGCATGTCACAGTGCGTCACCTGTCCTGTGTGTGCCACTTGTCCTGTGTATGTCACCTGTGCTGTGCCACCTGTGCCACTGTGCTGTGTGTGCCTTGTATGCCACCTGTGCCAGGCCATTTGTGGCAAGTCACAGTGTGTCACCTGTGCCACCCGTGCCATGTGTGGTAGGTCATGGGCGCCAAGTGTTCTGAGTGTGCCGTGTGCACCGTGTGTGTCACCTGTGCCACCTGTGCCACCTGTGCTGTGTGTGTCACCTTTCCTCTGTGTGATATGTCACAGTGTGCACCTGTGCTGTGTGTGTCACCTGTGCTGTGTCACCTGTGTCACCTGTGCTGTGCTACCTGTGCTGTGTGTGTGTCACCTGTGCTGTGTGTGCCAGCTGCGCCGTGTCACCTGTGCCACCTGTGCCACCTGTGCCACCTGTGTCACCTGTGCCATGTGTGGCAGGGCACAGGCACCAAGTGTTCTGAGTGTGCCGTGTGCACTGTGTGTGTCACCTGTGCCATCTCTCCTCTGTGTGTCACCTGTACTGTGTGTGCCAGCTGCGCCGTGTCACCTGTGCCATCTGTGTCACCTGTGCCATGTGTGGCAGGTCATCAATGCCACGTGTTCTGAGTGTGCCGTGTGCACCGTGTGTCACCTGTGTCACCTGTGCTGTGTGTGTGTGACCTATGCCTTATGTGCCAGGCCATTCGGGACATGTCACAGTGTGTCACCTGAGTTGTGTCACCTGTGCTGTGTGTGTCACCTGTGTCACCTGTGCCATATGTAGCAAGTCATGGGCGCCCATGTGTTCTGTGTGTGCCATGTGCACCGTGGGTGTCACCTGTGTCACCTGTGTCACCTGTGCCACCTCTCCTGTGTGTGCCGTGCGTGCCACCTGTCCTGTGTGTGTCACCTGTGTCACCTGTGCCACCTGCACTGTGTGTGCCGTGTGTGCCACCTGTCCTGTGTGTGTCACCTGTGTCACCTGTGCCACCTCTCCTGTGTGTGCCGTGCGTGCCACCTGTCCTGTGTGTGTCACCTGTGTCACCTGTGCCACCTCTCCTGTGTGTGCCGTGCGTGCCACCTGTCCTGTGTGCCACCTGTGCCGTGTGTGCCAGGCCATTTGTGCCATGTCACAGTGTGCCACCTGTGCTGTGCCACCGGTGCTGTGTGTGTGCCACGTGTGCCGCGTCTCCCTGTGACCTTTGTCCCTCCCTGTCCCCTCTCTCCCCTGGCGCTGTCCCCTGTCCCCTTGTGCCACCCTGTCCTTCCTGTCCCCCCTGTCCCCTTGTCCCTCCCTGTCCCCCTGAGGCTGTCCCCATGTCCCCACGTCCCCCTGTCCCCCCTGACGCTGTCCTCATGTCTCCTGTGCCACCCTGTCCCCCCTGTCCCATGTCCCCCTTGTCCCTCACTGTCCCCTGTCCCCCTGTTCCCTGTCCCCACGTCCCCTGTCTCTCCCTGTCCCCATGTCCTTCTGTGCCACCCTGTCCTCTTGTCCCCCCTATGCCCCTGTCCCCCCTGTCCCCCCTGTGCCCTCTCCCTTGTCCTCCCTGTGCCACCCTGTCCCCTGTCCCCCTGTCGCCCCTGTCCCCCTGTCCCCTGTCCCCCTGTCCCCCTGTCCCCTGTCCCCCTGTCCCCCTTGTCCCTCACTGTCCCCTCATGCCCCTGTCCCCTGTCCCCTGTCCCCCCTGTCCCCCTGTCCCCCCTGTCCCCTGTCCCCCTGTCCCCTGTCCCCCCTGTCCCCCTGTCCCCCCTGTCCCCTGTCCCCCTGTCCCCTGTCCCCCTGTCCCCTGTCCCCCCTGTCCCCCTATCCCCTGTCCCCCCTGTCCCCCTGTCCCCTCTCCCCCTATCCCCCTGTCCCCTGTCCCCCCTGTCCCCTGTCCCCTGTCCCCCCTGTCCCCCTGTCCCCTATCCCCTGTCCCCCCTGTCCCCTATCCCCCTGTCCCCTGTCCCCTCTATCCCCTGTCCCCCCTATCCCCCTGTCCCCCCTGTCCCCTATCCCCTGCCCCCCCGTCCCCTGTCCCCCCTGTCCCCCCGGTCCCCTGTCCCCTGTCCCCTGTCCCCCCTGTCCCCCCTATCCCCCCTGTCCCCTGTCCCCTGTCCCCCTATCTCCTGTCCCCTGTCCCCCTGACGCTGTCCCTGTCCCCTGTCCCCCCTGTCCCCTGTCCCCTCTCCCTGTCCCCGCTGTCCCCTATCCCCTGCCCCCCTGTCCCCCTGTCCCTGTCCCCTGTCCCCTGTCCCTCCCTGTCCCCCTGTTCCCCCTGTCCCCTGTCCCCTGTCCCCCCTGACGCTGTCCCTGTCCCCACAGTGTCCCTCGGTGCCAGCGCTGCTGGCCCTGGCCGGGAAGGGCCGTGGTGGCACCGCCGGGCTCGAGGCCACCGAGCTGTCCTGGCTGGGGGCGGCCGTGGTGGCCACGCTGAGGGACCCCCGGGCACCTGCGGGGACACCGGCGGGGACACCCATGGGGACACCGATGGGGACATCAATGGAGACACCGATGGGGACATCAATGGAGACATCCATGGGGACACCAATGGGGACATCGATGGTGACATCAATGGAGACACCGATGGAGACATCCATGGGGATATCCATGGTGACACCAATGGGGACATTGATGGAGACACCCATGGTGACATCGATGGGGACACCAATGGTGACATCAATGGAGACATCAATGGAGACATCCATGGGGACACCGATGGTGACATCAATGGGGACACCCATGGGGACACCGATGGGGACACCCATGGGGACATCGATGGGGACATCGATGGGGACACTGATGGGGACACCCATGGGGACACCGATGGGGACATCGATGGGGACATCAATGGAGACACCGATGGAGACATCCATGGGGACATCCATGGTGACATTGATGGAGACATCCATGGTGACACCGATGGAGACATCCATGGGGACATCCATGGTGACATTGATGGAGACATCAATGGAGACATCCATGGGGACACCGATGGGGACACCCATGGGGACATCAATGGAGACATCCATGGTGACACCAATGGGGACATCCATGGTGACACCAATGGTGACATCGATGGGGACACCCATGGTGACATCCACAGAGATATCCATGGTGACACCCATGGGGACACCAATGGGGACACCGAGGCCACCACAGGGTCCTGGGCCAGCCGTGTCCGTGCCCTGCATCACCAGTTTGTCACTGGTGTCACCGGCGATGTCACCGTCACTGTCACCGGCCGTGGTGGCCCCGGGCTGCGGGAGGTGGCCGAGCTGCTGGCGGCCATCGAGCCCAACTACCGTGGGGACAACGGCCACCAGGTGAGGGGACACGGGGACATGGGGACACGGGGACACAGGGGACACAGGGACACAGGGACACGGGGACACGGGGACATGGGGACACGGGGACACAGGGGACACAGGGGACGGGGACATGGGGACACGGGGACACGGGACACAGGGACACAGGGACATGGGGACACGGGGACATGGGGAGGGACAGGGGACGTGTGAGGGTCAGAGGGGACGTGGGGACATGAGGGGACATGGGGACAGTGGGACATGGGAGGACATGGGGACATGGGGACATGGGGGGACATGGGGGGACATGGGAACACAAGGGGACATGGGACAGAAGGGTGGCATGGGGACACAGGGACATGGGGACACAGGGGGACATGGGACAGAAGGGTGGCATGGGGGGACATGGGGACATGAGGGTGTCATGGGGAGCAAGGGGACACAGGGGGACACGGGGACATGAGGGGACACATGGGGGACATGGGGACCACAAGGGTGGCATGGGGGGACATGGGGACATGAGGGTGTCACGGGAAGCAAGGGGACACAGGGGGACACGGGGACATGAGGGGACACATGGGGGGACATGGGGACACAAGAGTGGCATGGGGAACAAGGGGACACAAGGACATGGGGGGACACATGGGGACACGAGGGTGGCATGGGGAACAAGGGGGGACATGGGGACACAAGGGGACATGGAGGGACACGTGGAGGACGTGGGGGGACACAGGGTGTGGCCTGGGGAGGGGACAGGTGGCCTTGGGGCACAGAGAGGTGACACAGCACGGCCACCTGTCCTTGGGGACACTGTGCCCTCGGGAGGTGACAAATGTCACACTGTGCCCTCAGGAGGTGACACGACTGTGACACCCCTGGTGCCACAGTGGCAGTGTCCGGGTGATGTTTGGGTGACATTTGGGTGACCTGAGGTGACACGGTGACATTTGGGTGCCACAGGCCTGCGTGGACGCTCGGGGGGTGCTGGCAGCTGCCACCAGGATGTCCCCAAGGTTGGGGACAGGACGGGTGCTGGTGGCACTCGGGCTCCTGGTGCTGCGCGGCCACCGCCTCTGCCCTGGGGACATTGGGGACAGCGGGGACACGGCCAGCCCCCGGTGTGGGGACAGCAGCTGGCACCTTGGGGACACCGGTGACATGGACACGGCCCGTGGGGGCACGGACGCCTGGCACTGTGGGGACACCGGTGACATCAGCGCCGCCCGTGGGGACACAGACAGCAGGCACGGTGACATTGCCACCCTCCTTGGGGACACGGACACCTGGCACGGTGACACTGCCACCCTCCTTGGGGACACGGACAGCTGGCACGGTGACAGCCACCCCGAGGACATCGAGAGCCACCACGGCCCCACGGCGCCCAGCGCTGGGGACAGCGGGGACAATGTCACTGTCCCCACGGCCACCAACAGCACCGAGCCTGAGGAGCAGCTGGGTGTCACCGAGAGTGAGTGGGGACAGGGTGGGGACAGGGGACAGGGGACAGGGGACAGGGGACAGGGATGGGGACAGGGGACACAGATGGGGACACTGACCCTGTGTCCCCTGTCCCCTGTCCCGTGTCCCTGTCCCTGTCCTGTGTCCCTGTCCCCATCCCTGTCCCTGTCCCTGTCACAGGGCAGGACACCTCCTGTGTCCCCTGTCCCTGTCCGTAACCCATGTCACTTGTCCCCTGTCCCTGTGTCCCTGTCCCTGTCCTTGTCCCTGTCCCTGTCCCTGACCTATGTCCCTGTCCCTTGTCCCTGGGTACCTCTGGGGGACACTGTCCCCATCCCTGTCCCCTGTTCCTGTCCCTGTCCCTGTCCCCATGTCCTTGTCCTGATCCCTGTCCCTGACCGGTGTCCCTTGTTCCTGACCCGTCCTGTCGCAGGGTACCTGCTGGGGACGCTGACGGCGCTGTCCCTGTCCCCTGTCCTTGTCCCCTGTCCCTGTCCCCTGCCCGTGACCCGTGTCCTTGTCCCCTGTCCCTGTCCCTGTCCGTGACACGTGTCCCTGTCCCCTCTGTCACAGGGTACCTGCTGGGGACACTGACAACCCTGTCCCTGTGTCCCCTGTCCCTGTCCCTGTCCCTGTCCCTGTCCGTGACCCGTGTCCTTGTCCCCTGTCCCTGTCGCAGGGTACCTGCTGGGGACACTGACAGCACTGTCCCTGTCCCTGTCCCTGTCGCAGGGTACCTGCTGGGGACACTGACAGCCCTGTCCCTGTGTCCCCTGTCCCCATCCCTGTCCCCTGTTCCTGTCCCTGTCCCTGTGTCCCCTGTCCCTGTCCCTGTCCCTGTCCGTGACCCGTGTCCCTGTCCCTGTCCCTGGGTACCTGCTGGGGACACTGACAGCACTGTCCTTGTCCCCTGTCCCCATGTCCTTGTCCTGATCCCTGTCCGTGACCCGTGTCCCTGTCCCTGTCCCCTCTGTCACAGGGTACCTGCTGGGGACACTGACAGCACTGTCCCTGTGTCCCCTGTCCCTGTCCCTGTCCGTGACCCGTGTCCCTGTCCCTGTCCCTGTCCCTGTCCCTGTCCCTGTCCCCTGTCCCTGTCCCTGTCCCTGTCCCTGTCCCCTGTCCCCATCCCTGTCCCTGTCCCTGTCCCTGTCCCTGTCCGTGACCCGTGTCCCTGTCCCTGTCGCAGGGTACCTGCTGGGGACACTGACGGCGCTGCGCTGGCCTTGGTGCCGCTGGTGGCGCTGGCCCTGGTGCTGTGTCCCCGCTGTCCCGCGTGCTCGCGCTGTCCCCACGGTGCCGGATGTCGCCGGTGTCGCGGGTGTCGCCTGTGTCCCCCGCGCTGGTGGCGCCCCCTGCTGGACGGGCTGGCGGCCGGGGCGCTCAGCGGGGACGCGCTGCTGCACGTGCTGCCCGAGGTGGGGACATCGAGGGGACACTGGGGACACTGGGGGGACAGCGGGGACACTGGGGACAGCGGGGGCATTGGGGACATTGGAGACATCGGGGACATTGGGGACAGCGGGGGCATTGGGGACATTGGGGACAGCAGGGGGACATTGGGGATATTGGGGGCATTGGGGACAGCAGGGACAGAGGGGACACCAGCGACATTGGGGACAGAGGGGACATCAGGGGCATTTGGGGCATTGGGGACATTGAGGGGACGTTGGGGTCATTGGGGATATGGGGGGACATTGGGGACACGGGGATGGGGGGACATCGGGGGGACATTGGGGGACATTTGGGGACATGAAGGGACATGAGGGACACTGAGGGGACAGGGGATGGGGACATGGGGGACACGGGAGGATTTGAGGGGACGCAGGGACAGGGGGACATTGATGGGGACATTGGGGGGGACATTGGGGACACACTGGGGCATGGAGGGACGGGGTATTGGGGACATTGGGGGGACATTGGGGGGACATTGATGGGGACATTGGGGGGGACATTGGGGACACACTGGGGGCATGGAGGGACGGGGTATTGGGGACATTGGGGGGACATTGGGGGGAACATTGATGGGGACATTGGGGGGGACATTGGGGACACACTGGGGGCATGGAGGGACGGGGGATTGGGGACATTGGGGGGACATTGGGGGGGCACAAGGGGTGGCAGCGGGGACATGGTGGGGACACGTGGTGGGAGGGGGACATCGATGCCACCACGTGTCACTTGTGTCCCCAACAGGCCCTGGGGGTGCACAGCCACTCCGAGGGGGGACACGGGGAGGTGACACCGATGTCACCGATGTCACCAATGTCAGTGATGTCACCAATGTGTCCCCAACAGGCTCTGGGGGTGCACAGCCACTCGGACGGGGGACACCGATGTCACTGATGTCACCAATGTCACTGATGTCACTGATGTCCCCAATGTCCCCAATGTCCCCAATGTCCCCTCTGTGTCCCCAACAGGCCCTGGGGGTGCACAGCCACTCCGACGGGGGACACTCGGAGCACGGGGGGGGCACTGATGTCACTGATGTCACTGACGTCACTGATGTCACTGATGTCAGTGATGTCACCAATGTCCCCTCAGGCCCTGGGGGTGCACAGCCACTCGCACGGGGGACACTGATGTCCCTGACATCACTGATGTCACTGATGTCCCCAATGTCCCCAACAGGCCCTGGGGGTGCACAGCCACTCGCACGGGGGACACTGATGTCACTGATGTCCCCAATGTCCCCAATGTCCCCAACAGGCCCTGGGGGTGCACAGCCACTCGGACGGGGGACACTCGGAGCAGGGGGGTGACACCCACAGCCCCCCCTGGGAGCTGCTGGCCGTGCTGGGGGGGCTCTACGGGGGCTTCGTCCTGGAGCGGCTGCTGGGGGGGCTGGGAGCGCCCCCCGAGGAGGTGGGGACACCCTGGGGACACCCAGGGGACACTGGGGGGATTGGGGACATTGGGGACAGTGGGGGGATTGGGGACATTGGGGGGATTGGGGGGACATTGGGGACACCCAGGGGACACTGGGGGGACATTGGGGGGATTGGGGAGATTGGGGGCATTGAGGGGACATTGGGGACATTGGGGACATTGGGGGGATTGGGGACATTGGGGACAGTGGGGGGATTGGGGAGATTGGGGGGGATTGGGGACATTGGGGAAATTGGGGCATTGGGGGGACATTGGGGACATTGGGGACATTGGGGGGACATTGGGACATTGGGGGGATTGGGGACAGTGGGGACATTGGGGACACACAGGGGACATTGGGGACATTGGAGACACTGGGGGGCATTGGGGACATTGGGACATTGGGGGGACATTGGGGGATTTAGGACATTGGGGACATTGGGGGACATTGGGAACATTGGGGACATTGGGGACATTGGGGGGATTGGGGGGACATTGGGGGATTGGGGGCATTGGGGGACATTGGGGACATTGGGGGGATTGGGGACAGTGGGGGACATTGAGGGGAAATTGGGGACATGGGGACATTGGGGGGATTTAGGACATTGGGGACATTGGGGACATTGGGGACATTGGGGACATTGGGGGGGATTGGGGACATTGGGGGGGCATTGGGGACATTGGGGACACTGGGGACATTGGGGACATTGGGAAATTGGGGGGATTGGGGGACATTGGGGACATTGGGGGGACATTGGGGGACATTGGGGACATTGGGGGGATTGGGGACATTGGGGACATTGGGGGGATTGGGACATTGGGGGGACATTGGGGACATTGGAGGGACATTGGGGACATTGGGGGGACATTGGGGACATTGGGGGGCATTGGGGGGACATTGGGGGGGATTGGGGACATTGGGGACATTGGGGATTGGGGACATTGGGGGGACATTGGGGACATTGGGGGGACATTGGGAACATTGGGGACATTGGGGACACACAGGGGACATTGGGGACATTGGAGACACTGGGGGGGATTGGGGACATTGGGGACATTGGGGGGACATTGGGAGGATTTAGGACATTGGGGACATTGGGGGGACATTGGGGACATTGGGGACATTGGGGGATTGGGGGGATTGGGGACATTGGGGACATTGAGGGCATTGGGGACATTGAGGGGAAATTGGGGACATTGGGGACACTGGGGGGACATTGAGGGGACATTGGGGGCATTTTTGGGCTGTGGGGGGCAATTTGGGGTTGAACGAGTCTGGGGGCGTCACCCGCTGATGGGGGGGGCGGTTTTGGGGTACAGAACCCCCTCCCCCCGCAGGAGAAGGATGGAGACCCCGCCCCTGACCCCGCCCAGAGCACGCAGGAACTGACCAATCAGGGTACGGCACCAAATCCCCCCAAACCTCCCCAAATTCCCCCCAAAACTCCCCAAATTCCCTCAAATTCTGCCCTAAAACCCCACAAATCCCCCCAAAAAACTCCTCAAATTCTGCCCTAAAACCACCCAAACTCTGCCCCCAAAACCCCCCCAAATCCCCCCAAAAACTTCCCAAATTCTGCGCTAAAACTCTCCAAATTCACCCCAAAAAATTCCCCCAAATTCTGCCCCAAATCGCCCAAAATCTCCTCAAATCCGCCCCCAAACTCCTCAAATCGCCCCTAAATCCCCCAAAAACTCCTCAATCCCCCCAAAATTCCTCAAATCTCCCCAAATTCTCCCCAAATCTCCCCAATTTCCACCCCAAAACTCCTCACATTACCCCCAAAATTCCCTCTGAAATCTCTCAAATCTCCATAAAATACCCCAAGCGCCCCCAAAACCCCCTAAATTCCCTCCCAAAACTCCTCAAATCCCCACAAAATTCCCCAAATTCTCCCAACCCCCCCAAAACTCCTCAAACCCCCCGAAACTCCCCAAATCCCCCCAAAAGCCCCAAGTTCCCCAAATTCTGCCCCAAAACTCCTGAAATCTCCCCAAAACCCCTCAAATCTCCCCAAAAGCCTCCCAAAAATCCCCCTAAAACTCCTCAAATCCCCACGAAATTCCCCAAATCCCCCCCAAAAGCTCTCCCAAAACTCCTTGAATCTCCCCAAAACCCTCCCAAAACTCCTCAAATCCCCACGAAATTCCCCAAAATCCCCTCAGAACTCCCCCGATTCTCCCCCGGTAAAAGGGGACGGTTTCGACCCAGGTGGGACTCGAACCCACAATCCCCAGCTCCGGAGGCTGATGCCTTGTCCATTAGGCCACTGGGCCGGGCGGGCGGTTGTTGCTCCGGGCGCCACCTGGGGGCGCTCCGGGGCACAGCGGGGACATTGGGGACGTTGGGGGGATATTGGGGGGATATCGGAGGATATTGGGGGGATATTGGGGTCATTTGAGGGGATATTGGGTATATTGAGGGGATATTAGGGATATTGGGGGGATATTGGGGACATTTGAGGGGATAATGGGGGAAATTTGGGATATTAGGGAGATATTGGGGACATTGGGGGGCATTGGGGGGATATTGAGGGGGCATTAGGGGGATATTGGGGGGATATTGGGGAGATATTAGGGGGATATTGGGGGTATTGGGGACATTGGAGGGGCATTGGGGGATATTGGGGATATTAGGGCGATATTGGGGGGATATTGGGGATATTTGGGGGATATTGGGGGGATATTGGGGATATTAGGGAGATATTGGGGACATTGGGGGGGCATTAGGGGGATATTGGGGGGGTATTGAGGACATTGGGGGGGCATTAGGGGGATATTGGGGGGGTATTGAGGACATTGGGGGGATATTGGAGGGATATTGGGGGAATATTGGAGGGATATTGGGGGGATATTGGGGGGAAATTGGGGGATATTGGGGGGATATTGGGGGATATTGGGGGATATTGGGGACATTGGGGGGCATTGGGGGATATTGGGGGCATATTGGGGACATTGGGGGGCATTGGGGGGATATTGGGGAGATATTAGGGGATATTGGGGGGTATTGGGGACATTTGGGGGATATTGAGGGTATATTGGGGGGATATTGGGGGGATATTGGGGACGATGGGGGGATATTTGGGGGACATTGGGGGGACATTGGGGACATTGGGGGGACATTGGGGGGATATTGGGGGGATATTGGGGAGATATTGAGGTGGACATTGGGGGGATATTGGGGACATTGAGGGACAGAATGGGGACACGGGGGGGTCATTGAGGGAACACTGAGGGAACATGGATGGGACATTGAGGGGACACAGGGGGACATGGGGGGGACACAGGGGTGTCCAGAGGTTCCTGGGGGTGGCCCCAGTGACCTCAGGCGTCCCCGTGAGTGACCTGGAGGTCCCCAGGTGTCCCCGGGTGACACAGGACTGTCCCAAAGGGTCCCCAGGTGTCCCCAAGTGACCCGTGGGTGCCCTGTGCTGACCCCTGTCTCTCTCTCCCTCTCTCTGTGTGTCTATCCCGTGTGTCTGTCGGTGTGTCTGTCTGTCCCGTGTGTCTGTCCGTGTGTCCGTGTGTCCGTCCCGTGTCCGTGTGTCCGCGGCAGGCTCGGGCCGCGCGCAGGCGCTGTTGCTGGCGGCAGGGGGCGCCGTTCACCGCCTGGCGGACGGGCTCGCGCTCGGCTCCGCCTTCGCCGCTTCCGGCAGCGCCGGGGCGGCCGCGGGGGCGGGGCTGGCCCTGCACGAGCTGCCGCGTGCCTTCAGTAAGGGGGCGGGGCCTGGGGAAGGGTGCGGGGTTATGGGTATGAAGGCGGGGCTGGCCCCGCGCGAGCTGCCGCGCGCCTTCAATAAGGGGCGGGGGCTCGAGAAGGGGCGGGGCTATGCGTATGTGGGCGGGGCTGGGGGTGCTCAGGAGCCCTCAGTGTCGCTGTCCCCGTAGGTGACGCCTGGTGTTTGGGGACATTTCTCTCAGTGTCACTGTCCCGTGTTTGGGGACAGTTCTGAGTGCAGTTCTCTCTGTGTTTGGGGACATTTCTCAGTGTGGCTGTCCCGAGTCTGGGGACATTTCTGTCAGTGTCATTGTCCCTGCAGATGACACCTGGCACTGTCCCGTGTTTGGGGACAGTTCTGAGTGCAACTGTCCCCGTGTTTGGGGACATCTCTCACTGTGGCTGTCCCGCAGGTGACACCTGGCACTGTCCCTGTTTGGGGACATCTCTCAGTGTCACTGTCCCTGTTTGGGGACATCTCTCACTGTCACTGTCCCTGCAGGTGACACCTGGTGCTGTCCCTGTTTGGGGACATCTCTCAGTGTCACTGTCCCGCAGGTGACACCTGGCGCTGTCCCTGTTTGGGGACATCTCTCACTGTCACTGTCCCTGTTTGGGGACACTCCTCACTGTCACTCTCCCGCAGGTGACGAGCTGGTGCTGTCCCTGTTTGGGGACATTTGTCACTGTCACTGTCCCTGTTTGGGGACATCTCTCAGTGGCACTGTCCCTGTTTGGGGACATCTCTCACTGTCACTGTCCCTGTTTGGGGACACTCCTCACTGTCACTGTCACTGTTTGGGGATATCTCTCACTGTCACTGTCACTGTTTGGGGACATTTGTGTCACTGTCACTGTCCCCGCAGGTGACGCGCTGGTGCTGTCGCAGGCCGGGCTGGGCACCCGCCGCACGGTGGCGCTGGCGCTGTCCCTGTTTGGGGACATCTCTCACTGTCACTGTCCCTGTTTGGGGACATTTGTGTCACTGTCATTGTCCCCGCAGGTGACGCGCTGGTGCTGTCGCAGGCCGGGCTGGGCACCCGCCGCACGGTGGCGCTGGCGCTGTCCCTGTTTGGGGACACTCCTCACTGTCACTGTCACTGTCACTGTCACTGTCCCCGCAGGTGACGCGCTGGTGCTGTCGCAGGCCGGGCTGGGCACCCGCCGCACGGTGGCGCTGTCACTGTCCCTGTTTGGGGACATCTCTCACTGTCACTGTCACTGTCACTGTCACTGTCATTGTCCCCGCAGGTGACGCGCTGGTGCTGTCGCAGGCCGGGCTGGGCACCCGCCGCACGGTGGCGCTGGCCGCGGCCGGGGCATTGCCGGTGGTACCGGGGGTGGTGGCCGGGCTGGCCCTGGGGGCCGCTCCCGCCGCCCGCACCTGGCTGGCGGCCCTGGGCGGGGGCTTCCTGCTGCACCTGGCGCTGTGCCACATGGTGAGGGACAGTGGGGACACTGGGGACATTGGGGACACTGGGGGGATTGGGGACATTGGGGACATTGGGGACATTGAAGGCAATGGGGGGATTGGGGACTTTGGGGGGATTGGGGACATTGGGGACATTGGGGCTTCCTGCTGCACCTGGCGCTGTGCCACATGGTGAGGGACATTGGGGACATCAGGGGGATTGGGGGGGATTGGGGACACTGGGGACACTGGGGACATTGGGGACATTGGGGGAATTCAGGGGATTGGGGACACTGGGGACATTGGGGACATCGGGGACACAGTGGCATCAAGGGAACTCTGGGGACACTGGGGTGACCCTCAGGTGTCCCCAGGTGCTTGTGAGGACCTGTAGCTGTCACGTAGGTCCTCACAAGTGACACTCAGGTGACACTCAGGTATCTCAGGTGACACTCAGGTATCTCAGGTGACTCCTAGGTGACTCTCAGGTGTCTCCAGGTGACTCTCAGTTGTCCCCAGGTGACACTTAGGTGACACTCAGGTGACACTCAGGTATCTCAGGTGACACTCAGGTGACTCTCAGGGGTCACTCAGGTGACTCTCAGGTATCTCAGGTGACACTCAGGTGACACTTAGGTGACACTCAGGTGACACTCAGGTATCTCAGGTGACACTCAGGTGACTCTCAGGTATCTCAGGTGACACTCAGGTGACACTCAGGTGACACTCAGGTGACTCTCAGGTATCCCAGGTGACACTCAGGTATCTCAGGTGACTCTCAGGGGTCACTCAGGTGACACTCAGGTATCCCAGGTGACTCTCAGGTGTCCCCAGGTGACACTCAGGTATCTCAGGTGACACTCAGGTGACTCTCAGGTATCTCAGGTGACTCTCAGTTGTCCCCAGGTGACACTCAGGTGACTCTCAGATGACTCTCAGGTGACACTCAGGTGACTCTCAGGTGACACTCAGGTATCCCAGGTAACTCCTAGGTGACTCTCAGGTGTCTCCAGGTGACTCTCAGTTGTCCCCAGGTGACACTTAGGTGACACT
This sequence comes from Zonotrichia albicollis, assembly GCF_047830755.1. NCBI lineage: Eukaryota > Metazoa > Chordata > Aves > Passeriformes > Passerellidae > Zonotrichia > Zonotrichia albicollis. The sequence continues at coordinate 155,358,633 of NC_133819.1, read as the reverse complement.
CAGGTGACACTCGGGTGACACTCAGGTGACTCTCAGGTGACACTCAGCTATCTCAGGTGACACTCAGCTATCTCAGTGACTCTCAGGTATCTCAGGTGACACCCAGATGCCCCCAGGTGACACTCAGGTGACTCTCAGGTATCTCAGGTGACTCTCAGGTGACACTCAGGTATCTCAGGTGACTCTCAGGTATCTCAGGTGACACCCAGGTGCCCCCAGGTGACTCTCAGGTATCTCAGGTGACTCTCAGGTGTCCCCCAGGTGTCCCCAGGTGTCCCCAGGTGCCCCCAGGTGACACTCAGGTATCTCAGGTGACTCTTGGGTGCCCCCAGGTGTCCCCAGGTGCCCCAGGTGACTCTCAGGTGTCCCCCAGGTGCCGGCCATGCTGTCCATGCGCTCCCCCAGCCCCTGGGCGCTGCTGGGGCTGCAGAGCGCGGGGCTGCTCGGGGGGTGGGCGCTGCTGCTGCTGCTGGCCCTCAACGAGCAGGGCGACGAGCACTGACACACCTGGGCACACCTGGACGGAGCTGGAACACACCTGGAACACACGTGGAGACATCTGCAACATTCCTGGATACACCTGGGCACACCTGGATACACCTGGATACACCTGGGCACACCTGGAACACACTTGGAGACATCTGAAACATTCCTGGATACACCTGGACACACCTGGAACACACTTGGAGACATCTGAAACATTCCTGGATACACCTGGACACACCTGGATGGACCTGGAACACACCTGGAGACATCTGCAACATTCCTGGATACACCTGGACACACCTGGATACACCTGGACACACCTGGATGGACCTGGAACACACCTGGAACACACTTGGAGACATCTGAAACATTCCTGGATACACCTGGACACACCTGGATACACCTGGGCACACCTGGAACACACCTGGAACACACTTGGAGACATCTGCAACATTCCTGGATACACCTGGGCACACCTGGATACACCTGGGCACACCTGAAACACACCTGGAACACACTTGGAGACATCTGCAGCATTCCTGGATACACCTGGACACACCTGGATACACCTGGGCACACCTGGAACACACCTGGAGACATCTGCAACATTTCTGGATACACCTGGACACACCTGGATACACCTGGGCACACCTGGAACACACCTGGAACACACTTGGAGACATCTGCAACATTCCTGGATACACCTGGACACACCTGGATACACCTGGGCACACCTGGATGGACCTGGAACACACCTGGAACACACTTGGAGACATCTGAAACATTCCTGGATACACCTGGACACACCTGGGCACACCTGGATGGACCTGGAACACACCTGGAACACACCTGGAACACACTTGGAGACATCTGCAACATTCCTGGATACACCTGGGCACACCTGGGCACACCTGGAATAGACTTGGGCACACCTGGAATAGAACTAGACACACCTGGAACACACCTGGAGCACACCTGGAGCACACCTGGAACACACCTGGAACACACGTGGAGACATCTGCAACATTCCTGGATACACCTGGGCACACCTGGGAACACCTGGGCACAACTGGAATAGAACTAGACACACCTGGAGCACACCTGGATACACCTGGAGCACACCTGGAACACACCAGGACAAAAATGGACACAATTGTAACACACCTGATGCACCTGGATACACCTGGACCAGCACTTGGACACACCCAGGCACACCTGGGCACACCTGGGCACACCTGGACACACCTGGACACTCCTGGACACACCTGGGGACACGGCCCCAAGACCTTCCCTGGCACTGGGATCAGCACCAGCAACAGCACCTGGATGGACCTGAAGACACCTGGGCACACCTGGGGACACACCTGGGCACACCTGGGCACACCTGGGGACAAACCTGGATACACCTGGACATACCTAAACACACCTGGACACACCTGGATGGACGTGGAACACACCTGGGCACAGCTGGGGGCACCTGGGGACACACCTGGATACACCTGGGCACACCTAAACACACCTGGGCACTCCTGGGGATGCCCCCCAAGACCCTGCCCAGCACCAGGCTCAGTGCCTGGAGCAGCACCTGGGCACAGCTGGGCACAGCTGGGCACAGCTGGGCACACCTGGACGGAAGTGAAACACACCTGGGCACAGCTGGGCACACCTGGGCACACACCTGGACACAGCTGGGCACACCTGGGCACAGCTGGGCACAGCTGGGGGCACCCCCAGACCCCCCGGGGGGGCAATGGGGCAATAAAGGTGGAAACGAAGCTGCAGTCCTGGATCTGGGGTGGGAACTGGGGGCGACTGGGGGGGACTGGGATGAACTGGGAGTGACTGGGGGCAACTGGGAGGGACTGGGAGCAACTGGGAGGGACTGGGGGGCAACTGGGATGGACAGGAGGGCAACTGGGATGGACTGGAAGGGCACTGGGAGGAACTGGGAGGGACTGGGAATGGACTGGGAGTGACTGGGGGGCAAATGGGAGAGACTGGGGGTGGACTGGGAGTGACTGGGAGGGAACTGGGAGCAACTGGGAGGGGACTGAGATGGACTGGGAGTGACTGGGAGGGGACTGAGATGTACTGGGAGGGACTGGGAGGGACTGGGGGGCAACTGGGATGGACAGGAGGGCAACTGGGATGGACTGGGAATGGACTGGGAGTGACTGGGGGGCAAATGGGAGAGACTGGGGGTGGACTGGGAGTGACTGGGAGCAACTGGGAGTGACTGGGAGGGACTGGGAATGAACTGGGAGTGACTGGGAAGGACTGGAAGGGAACTGGGAGGGCACTAGGAGGGTGACTGGGAATGACTGAGAGGGACTGGGAATGGAGCGGGAGGGACTGGGATGGACTGGGAGCTACTGGGGGGCAACTGGGAGGGAACTGGGAGAGACTGGGGATGGACTGGGAGTGACTGGGAGCAACTGGGAGTGACTGGGGGGTAACTGGGATGGACAGGAGGGCAACTGGGAGGGACTGGGAGGGACCGGAATGGACTGGGAGTGACTGGGAGGGAACTGGGAGTGACTGGGGGCAACTGGGAGGGCACTGGGAGGAACTGGGCACAACTGGGAGGGGACTGAGATGAATTGGGGGGGACTGGGAGTGACTGGGAATGGACTGGGAGTGACTGGGAGGGACTGGGAGCAACTGGGATGGACAGGAGGGCAACTGGGAGGGACTGGGAGTGACTGGGGGGCAACAGGGATGGACTGGGAGGGCGCTGGGAGAGACTGGGGATGGACTGGGAGAGACTGGGGGGCAACTGGGAGGGCACTGGGAGGAACTGGGGGGGACTGGGAGTGACTGGGAATGGACTGGGGGCAACTGGGAGGAACTGGGGGGGACTGGGAGTGACTGGGAATGGACTGGGAGCAACTGGGAGGGGACTGAGATGAACTGGGAGGGACTGGGAGCAACTGGGATGAACAGGAGGGCAACTGGGAGGAACTGGGGGGGACTGGGAGTGACTGGGAATGGACTGGGAGCAACTGGGAGGGGACTGAGATGAACTGGGGGGGACTGGGAGCGACTGGGGGGCAACTGGGATGGACAGGAGGGCAACTGGGAGGGACTGGGAGGGCACTAGGAGCGACTGGGAGGGACTGGGAATGGACGGGGGGGAACTGGGAGTGACTGGGGGGCACTGGGGGTACTGGGAGGGAACTGGGAGTGACTGGGAGGGACTGGGGTGCAGCCCCTTTCGGGGGGGGCTATAGGGTTTCTATGGGGGGTCCCGCCCTTTTTGGGGGGTCCGGACTCCCTCCCGCCCCTCCCCATGGATTCCAGTCCCTTTTTGGGGTACCCAGGACCCCCCAAATCCCCCCAAATTTCCCCCAAATCCCCCCCGAGAGTCGGTGGGGTTTTGGGGGGGGTCCCCCGGGGGTCCTCGGTTCCGCTGGAGGACCCCGCGTCTCTATGGTCGGTGCGGGCGCGGCCAGAGCGGCCCCAGGAGCGCCGCTCTAGCGGCACTTCCGGCCCCACTTCCGGCATCTCTGTGGTGGCGGCGGGAGCGGCGGGAGCGGGACGGGCCCGCGTGGGAGCGGTGAGGATGGGGCGCGGATTTTGGGCGATTTTGGGGGATTTTGGGGGTTTTGAGGGGGTTTTAGGGGGGTTTGAGGGGGACTGAGGAGTGCAGGGGGCGGTGGAGGGAGATGGGGTGGCTGAGACGGCTGAGGGGAGTTTTAGCGGGTCCGTGAGGGGAAAATGGGGGAATGAGGGAGGGGATTTTAGGAATCATTTGGGGGGATCTGAGAGGAATTTTGGGGATGCATGAGGAGGAAATTTGTGGGATTGAGGGGGGAGATTTTGGGGGTCTGAGAGGAAATTTGGGGGGTCCATGAGGGGAAAACGGGGCTGAGGAATTAGGGATTATTTGTGGGGATTATCTGCAAAATCTGAGGGGAAATTTGGGGGTCCCTGAAGGGAAAATGGGGCTGAGGAATTAGAGATCATTTGTGGGGAGTTTCTGAAAAATCTGAGGGGAATTTTGGGGGTCCCTGAGGGGAAAATGGGGCTGAGGAATTTGGGATTATTTGTGGGGATTATCTGCACAATCTGAGGGGAATTTTGGGGGTCCCTGAAGGGAAAATGGGGCTGAGGAATTTGGGATTATTTGTGGGGATTATCTGCAAAATCTGAGGGGAAATTTGGGGATCCATGAGGGGAAAATGGGGCTGAGGAATTAGGGATTATTTGTGGGGATTATCTGCAAAATCTGAGGGGAATTTGGGGGGTCCATGAGGGGAAAATTGGGGAAATTTGGGGGATGCATGAGGGAGAAATGGGGGGGACTGAGGGGGGAACTTTTGGGGGGTCTGAGGGGAAATTTGGGGGATCCATGAGGGGAAAATGGAGGAGAGGAATTAGGGATTATTTGTGGGGATTATCTGCGAAATCTGAGGGGAATTTTGGGGTGTCCATGAAGGGAAAATGGGGCTGAGGAATTTGGGATTATTTGTGGGGATTATCTGCAAAATCTGAGGGGAAATTTGGGGGTCCATGAGGGGAAATGGAGGGGAGGAATTTGGGATTATTTGTGGGGATTATCTGCAAAATCTGAGGGGAATTTTGGGGGTCCCTGAAGGGAAAATGGGGCTGAGGAATTTGGGATTATTTGTGGGGATTATCTGCAAAATCTGAGGGGAATTTTGGGGATCCATGAGGGGAAAATGGGGCTGAGGAATTTGGGATTATTTGTGGGGATTATCTGTAAAATCTGAGGGGAAATTTTGGGGGTCCATGAGGGGAAAATGGGGGGAACAGATGGGGGAAATGGGGAGGGTCCTGTGAGGGCTCTGAGGGGGAATTTGGGGGGTCTGTGAGGGGAAAATGGGGGGAAATTTGAGGGGTCCTTTGGGGGTCTGAGGGGAAATTTGGGGGTCCATGAGGGGAAAATTGGGGAAATTTGGGGGATGCATGAGGGAGAAATGGGGGGGACTGAGGGGGGAACTTTTGGGGGGTCTGAGGGGAAATTTTGGGGGTCCCTGAGGGAAAATGGAGGGGAGGAATTAGGGATTATTTGTGGGAATTATCTGCAAAATCTGAGGGGAATTTGGGGGGTCCATGAAGGGAAAACGGGGCTGAGGAATTTGGGATCATTTTGGGGGATTATCTGTGAAATCTGAGGGGAAATTTGGGGATCCATGAGGGGAAAACAAGGCTGAGGAATTTGGGATTATTTGTGGGGAATTATCTGCAAAATCTGAGGGGAAATTTTGGGGGTCCATGAGGGGAAAACGGGGCTGAGGAATTTGGGATTATTTGTGGGGATTATCTGCAAAATCTGAGGGGAATTTTGGGGGTCCATGAGGGGAAAATGGAGGGGAGGAATTTGGGATTATTTGTGGGGATTATCTGCAAAATCTGAGGGGAATTTTGGGGGCTCTGTGAGGGGAAAATTGGGGAAATTTGGGGGATGCATGAGGGAGAAATGGGGGGGACTGAGGGGGGAACTTTTGAGGGGGTCTGAGAGGAAATTTGGGGTCCATGAGGGGAAAATGGAGGGGAGGAATTAGGGATTATTTGTGGGGATTATCTGCAAAATCTGAGGGGAAATTTGGGGATCCATGAGGGGAAAATTGGGGAGACTTGGGGGATGCATGAGGGAGAAATGGGAGGACTGAGGGGGGAACTTTTGGGGGGTCTGAGGGGAAATTTGGGGGATCCATGAGGGGAAAATGGGGCTGAGGAATTAGGGATCATTTGTGGGGATTATCTGAAAAATCTGAGGGGAATTTTGGGGGTCCCTGAGGGGAAAATGGAGGGGAGGAATTTGGGATTATTTGTGGGGATTATCTGCAAAATCTGAGGGGAATTTGGGGGTCCATGAGGGGAAAATGGGGCTGAGGAATTTGGGATTATTTGAGGGGATTATCTGCACAATCTGAGTGGAATTTTGGGGCTCTCACCCCCCCAATCCCCCATTTCTCACCCCAATTTCTCCTCTCTCTCTCTCCTCAGAGCCCCCCCAGCCCCCCAGGAGGATTTGGGGCGTTTTTGGGCCGTTTTTGGGGTGTTTTTGGGGCGTTTTGGGGCCATGTACGCCGTGTACAAGCAGAGCCACCCTCCCACGGGCCTGGAGTTCTCCCTTTATTGCCATTTCTTCTCGGCCGCCGAGCGGAACCTGGTGGTGGCCGGGACCTCTCAGCTCTTCGTGTATCGGCTGAACCACGAGCCTGAGGTGAGGCCCCAAAAATGAACCCCCAAAAACCAAAATAACCCCAAAAATGAACCCTCCACACAGAAAAACCAAAATAACCCCAGAAATGAACTGCCCAGGAAAAAACACCCCAAAAACTTCCCAAAATAACCCAAAAAATGTCCAAAATAACCCCAAAAATGAACCCCCAAAAACCGAAATAACCCCAAAATAACCCCAAAAATGACCCCCCAAAAACCAAAATAACCCCAAAAAATGAACTTCCCAGGAAAAACACCCCAAACTCCCTGGGAAAAAACACCCCAGAAATGTCCAAAATAACCCCAAAAATGAACCCCCAAAAACCAAAATAACCCCAAAAATGAACCCCCAAAAACCAAAATAACCCCAAAAATGAACCCTCCACACAGAAAAACCAAAATAACCCCAGAAATGAACTGCCCAGGAAAAAAACACCCCAAAAACTTCCCAAAATAACCCCAAAAAATGTCCAAAATAACCCCAAAAATGAACCCCCAAAAACCGAAATAACCCCAAAATAACCCCAAAAATGACCCCCCAAAAACCAAAATAACCCAAAAAATGAACTTCCCAGGAAAAACACCCCAAAAATGAACTCCCTGGGAAAAAACACCCCAGAAATGTCCAAAATAACCCCAAAAATGAACCCCCAAAAACCAAAATAACCCCAAAAATGAACCCCCAAAAACCAAAATAACTGCAAAAATGAACCCCCCACACTAAAAACACCCCAAAAATGTCCAAAATAACCCCAAAAATGAACCCCCAAAAACCAAAATAACCCAAAAATGAACCCTCCACACAGAAAAACCAAAATAACCCCCAAAAACCAAAATAACCCCAAAAATGAACCCTCCACACAGAAAAACCAAAATAACCCCAAAAATGAACTCCCCAGGAAAAAACACCCCAAAAATGTCCAAAATAACCCCAAAAAATGTCCAAAATAACCCCAGAAATGAACCCCCAAAAATGAACTGCCCAGGAAAAAACACCCCAAAAAACTCTCAAAAATAACCCCAAAAATGAACCCCCAAAAACCAAAATAACCCCAGAAATGAACCCCTCAGGAAAAAACACCCCAAAAACTGCCCAAAATAACCCCAAAAAATGTCCAAAATAACCCCAAAAATGAACTCCCCGGGAAAAAACACCCCAAAAAATGTCCAAAATAACCCCAAAAATGAACCCCAAAAACCAAAATAACCCCAAAAATGAACCCCCAAAAACCAAAATAACCCCAAAAATGAACCCCCAAAAACCAAAATAACCCCAGAAATGAACCCCCAAAAACCAAAATAACCCCAAAAATGAACCCCCAAAAACCAAAATAACCCCAAAAATGAGCAGCTCCCCCCACCAAAAAAACCCCCAAAATAACTCTCCAAAATAACCCCCAAAAATGAACCTCCCCACAGAAAAAATCCTCCAAAAATTCTCCAAAATTTCCCCAAACCTGACTCTCAAAATCTGATTCTCACTGAAAAATTCCCCAAAAACTCATCCAAGAAAAACCCCAAAAAATCCCAAAATAACCCCCAAAAATGAACCCCCCACAGAAAAAATCCTCCAAAAATTCTCCAAAATTTCCCCAAAGATAATTCCCCATAAAACTGATGTTCCCACAAAAACACCCAAAAACCCCTCCAAAATAACCCCAAAAATGAACCCCAAAAATGATGAACACCCCCAAAATAACCCCCAAAAATGAGCAGCTCCCACAGAAAAACCCCAAAATAACTCCCCAAAATAACCCCCAAAAATGAACCTCCCCCAGAAAAAATCCTCCAAAATTCTCCAAAATTTCCCCAAAAATAATTCCCCATAAAACTGATCTTCCCACAAAAACACCCAAAAACCCCTCCAAAATAACCCCAAAAAATGAACCCCCCACAGAAAAAATCCTCCAAAATTCTCCAAAATTTCCCCAAAAATAACTCCCCATAAAACTGATCTTCCCACAAAAACACCCAAAAAACCCCTCTAAAATAACCCCAAAAACCCCAAAATCTCTTCAAAATAACCCCCAAAAATGAGCAGCTCCCACACAAAAACCCCAAAAATTCTCTCCAAAATAACCCCAAAAATGACCCCCCAAAAACTCTTCAAAATAACCCCCAAAAATGAGCAGCTCCCACACAAAACCCCCAAAAATTCTCTCCAAAATAACCCTTAAAATGACCCCCAAAAAACTGATCCTCCCCCAAAAAATCCCCAAATGACCCCAAAAAATGAACCCCCAAAACTGAACTCCCCAAACCAAAAAAACCCAAAAATTCCCTCCAAATTTACCCCAAACTGACCCCCAAAAACTGATCCTCCCAGAAAAACACCCCAAAAACCCCTCCAAAATTACCCCAAAAATGAACCCCAAAAATGATGAACACCCCAAAATAACCCCCAAAAATGAGCCCCAAAAACCTGAATGTCCAGAAGAACAACCCAAAATAACCCCAAAAATGAACCCCCAAAAACCAAAATAACCCCAAAAAATGAACCCCCCACAGAAAAAATCTTCCAAAATTCTCCAAAATTTCCCCACAAATAATTCCCCATAAAACTGATCTTCCCACAAAAACACCCAAAAAACCCCTCCAAAATAACCCAAAAAATGAGCAGCCCCCAAAGAAATCCCCAAAAATTCTCTCCAAAATAACCCCCAAAAATGAGCAGCTCCCACACAAAAACCCCAAAAATTCCCTCCAAAATAACCCTAAAATGACCCCCCAAAAACTGATCCTCCCCCAAAAAATCCCCAAATGACCCCCAAAAATGAACCCCCCCAAAAATAAAATCCTCCAAAATAACTCCCAAAAATGACCCCCCAAAAATGAGTCCCCTGCAAAAAAAACCCTAAAAATCTTCTCCAAGATTACCTCAAACTGACCCCCCAAAAACTGATCCCTCAGAAAAACACCCCAAAAAACCCCTCCAAAATTACCCTAAAAATGAACCCCCAAAATGATGAACACCCCCAAAATAACCCCCAAAAATGAGCAGCTCCCACACAAAAAATCCCCAAAATAACTCTCCAAAATAACCCCAAAAATGAACCCCCAAAAACCAAAATAACCCCAAAAATGAGCCCCCCACAGAAAAAATCCTCCAAAAATTCTCCAAAATTTCCCCACAAATAACTCCCCATAAAACTGATCTTCCCACAAAAACACCCAAAAAACCCCTCTGAAATAACCCCAAAAATGACCCCCAAAAACCCCAAAATCTCTTCAAATAACCCCCAAAAATGAGCAGCTCCCACACAAAAACCCCAAAAATTCTCTCCAAAATAACCCCCAAAAATGAACCCCCAAAAAAACTGATCCTCCCCAAAAAATCCCCAAATGACCCCCAAAAATGAACCCCCAAAAAATCCCCAAAAATTCTCTCCAAAATAACCCTAAAAAAAAAATTCCTTTTTTCCATTTTCCCCTTTTTCTCCCTTTTTTTCCCTTTTTTCCACCTTTTCCCCTTTTCTCTCCTTTCTCCTCTTCCCCCTTCTTTGCAAATTTTCCCTTTTCCTCCCTTTCCCTCTTTTTTTCCATTTTTCCTTTTCCCTCCCTTTTTTCCCTTTTTTCCCTTTTCTTCCCCCTTTTCCCCCATTTCCACCCATTTTCCCAATTCCCCTCCAGTTCCCCCATTCCCTCCCCCAAAATTCCCTTTTTTGCCCTTTTTCCTCCTTTTCCCCCTTTTTTTCCACATTTTCTCTCCTTTCTCCCCTTTTTTCAGATTTTCCCCAATTTCCCCCCTTTCTCCCTTTCCCCTGATTTTTTCTCACCCAATTTCCCTGAAATTCTCTTTCCCCCTTTTTCCCTCCCCTTTTCTCCTCTTTTTCCCCCCTTTTTTCCAATTTTTTTTTTCCATTTTTCCCCCTTTTTTAATTTTCCCCTTTTTCTCCATTTCCCCCCTTTTCCCCCAATTTCCCCATTTTTGCCCTTTATTCCCTCATTTTCCCCTTTTTCCTATTTCCTGCCCTTTCCCCCCCTTTTCTCTCCTTTCTCTCATTTCCCCATTTTCCCCATTTTCCCCATTTCCCCATTTCCCTCTTTTTTCCCATTTTTTCCCCATTTTCCCCTTTTCTCTCCCTTCTCCCATTTTACAGTTTTTCCCTTTTTCCCATTTTCCCCATTTCCCCCCTTTTCTCCATTTCTCTCCTTTCTCCCATTTTACAGTTTCTTCCCTTTTTCCCATTTTTCCCATTTTCCCATTCACCCCCATTTTCCCCCATTTCCGCCTTTTTCCCCCTTTTCCCTTTTCTCTCCTTTCTCCCATTTTACAGTTTTTTCCCTTTTTCCCATTTTTCCCTTTTTTTTTCATTTTCCCCCTTTTCCCCCTTTTCCCCCTTTCCCCCTTTTCTCTCCTTTCTCCCATTTTCCCCCCATTTTCCCCCATTTCCCCCTTTCCCCTTTTCTCTCCTTTCTCCCATTTTCCCCCCATTTTCCCCATTTCCCCATTTTCCCCTTTTCTCTCCTTTCTCCCATTTTACCTTTTTTCCCCATTTTCCCATTTTCCCCTTTTTTCCTATTTTCTCTCCCTTTTCCCATTTTCCCCCATTTCCCCATTTCCCCATTTTCTCCCCTTTCTCCCATTTTCCCTTTTTTCCCCATTTTCCCATTTTCCCCTTTTTTTCCTATTTTCTCTCCTTTTTCCCCTTTTCCCCCATTTTCCCCTTTTCTCTCCCTTCTCCCATTTTACAGTTTTTCCCTTTTCCCCATTTTTTCCCTTTTCCCCATTTTCCCCTTTTTTCCCATTTCCCCTTTTCCCCTTTTCCGCCTTTTCCCCGTTTCTCCCCTTTCTCCTATTTTACCTTTTTTCCCATTTTCCCCATTTCTCTCCTTTCTCCCATTTTACAGTTGTTTTCCCTTTTTCCCCATTTTCCCCATTTTTCCATTTTTTTTCATTTTCCCCCTTTTTCCCCCATTTCCCTTTTCCTTTCTCCCATTTTACTCCATTTTTCCCCATTCCCCATTTTCCCATTTCCCCCCATTTCCCCATTCCCCATTTCCCCATTTCCCATTTCCCCATTTCCCCATTTCCCCATTTCCCATTTCCCCATTTCCCCATTTCCCCATTCCCCCATTTTCCCCATTTTCCCATTTCCCATTTTCCCCATTTCCCCATTTCCCATTTCCCCATTTTTCCCCATTTTTCCCCATTTCCCCATTTCCATTTTCCCCATTTCCCCATTTCCCCATTTTCCCCATTTCCCCATTTCCCCATTTCCATTTTCCCCATTTCCCCATTTCCCCATTTCCCCATTTTTCCCCATTTTTCCCCATTTCCCCATTTCCCCATTTCCCCATTTTTCCCATTTTTCCCATTTTTCCCATTTTTCCCATTTTTTCCCATTTTCCCCATTTTTCCCCATTCCCCATTTCCCTTTGTGCTCACGGCTCCATTTCTTTGTTTCCCTCCCAGGCCCCAGGAAAAGCTGACAGGAATGGGGGTGAGTGACTCCATCTGGCAATTTGGGGAATTTCTGGGAATTTCTGGGAATTTCTGGGAATTTGGGAATTTCTGGGAATTTTTGGGAATTTTTGGGGGAATTTTTGGGATTTTTTGGGAATTTTTGGAGGAATTTCCTGCATTTTGGGGATTATTTTTCCCTTTTTTTCTGCCTGATTTCCTCATTTTTTGCACAATTCTCTCATTTTTTTGGGGTGATTTTCTCTTCTTTTTTCCATAATTCTCCTATTTTTTGTGGTGATTTTCTAATTTTTTTATAATTCTCCCATTTTTAGGGTGATTTTCTATTTTTTTTTCATAATTCTCCCATTTTTAGGGGGAATTTCCTCCTTTTTTCATAAAATTCTCTCACTTTTGGGGCAATTTCCTCCACTTTTTGGATAATTCTGCCATTTTTGGGCTGATTTTCTCTTCTTTTTTTCCATAATTCTCCCATTTTTTGGGGTGATTTTCTTATTTTTTATAATTCTCCCATTTGGGGGTGATATTTTTATTTTTTGGGATAATTCTCCCATTTTTTGGGGTGATTTTCTCCTTTTTTGGCTGAATTTCCCCTTTTTTTGGGGAGGTTCTCCCCATTTTTGAGGTGATTTTCTCCCTTTTTTGGGGTGATTTTCTCTTTTTGGATAATTCTCATTTTGATGTGATTTCTCCCCATTTTTGGGTTGAATTTCCCCCATTTTTAGGGTGAATTTCCCCCATTTTTAGGGTGAATTTCCCCCATTTTTGGGTTGAATTTCCCCCATTTTTGGGTTGAATTTCCCCCATTTTTAGGGTGAATTTCCCCCATTTTTGGGTTGAATTTCCCCCATTTTTAGGGTGAATTTCCCCCATTTTTGGGTTGAATTTCCCCCATTTTTGGGTTGAATTTCCCCCATTTTTAGGGTGAATTTCCCCCATTTTTGGGTTGAATTTCCCCCATTTTTAGGGTGAATTTCCCCCATTTTTGGGTTGAATTTCCCCCATTTTTGGGTTGAATTTCCCCCATTTTTAGGGTGAATTTCCCCCATTTTTAGGGTGAATTTCCCCCATTTTTGGGTTGAATTTCCCCCATTTTTAGGGTGAATTTCCCCCATTTTTGGGTTGAATTTCCCCCATTTTTGGGGTGAATTTCCCCCATTTTTAGGGTGAATTTCCCCCATTTTTAGGGTGAATTTCCCCCATTTTTGGGGTGAATTTCCCCCATTTTTAGGGTGAATTTCCCCCATTTTTGGTTGAATTTCCCCCATTTTTAGGGTGAATTTCCCCCATTTTTGGGTTGAATTTCCCCCATTTTTAGGGTGAATTTCCCCCATTTTTGGGTTGAATTTCCCCCATTTTTGGGTTGAATTTCCCCCATTTTTTGGGTGATTTTCCCCCATTTTTGGGTTGAATTTCCCCCATTTTTGGGTTGAATTTCCCCCATTTTTGGGTTGAATTTCCCCCATTTTTAGGGTGAATTTCCCCCATTTTTGGGTTGAATTTCCCCCATTTTTAGGGTGAATTTCCCCCATTTTTGGGTGAATTTCCCCCATTTTTAGGGTGAATTTCCCCCATTTTTGGGTTGAATTTCCCCCATTTTTAGGGTGAATTTCCCCCATTTTTGGGGTGAATTTCCCCCATTTTTAGGGTGAATTTCCCCCATTTTTGGGTGAATTTCCCCCATTTTTGGGGTGAATTTCCCCCATTTTTGGGTTGAATTTCCCCCATTTTTAGGGTGAATTTCCCCCATTTTTGGGTGAATTTCCCCCATTTTTGGGGTGAATTTCCCCCATTTTTGGGTTGAATTTCCCCCATTTTTGGGTGAATTCCTCCCATTTTTAGGGTGAATTTCCCCCATTTTTGGGTGAATTTCCCCCATTTTTGGGTGAATTTCCCCCATTTTTGGGTTGAATTTCCCCCATTTTTGGGTTGAATTTCCCCCATTTTTGGGTTGAATTTCCCCCATTTTTAGGGTGAATTTCCCCCATTTTTGGGTTGAATTTCCCCCATTTTTGGGTTGAATTTCCCCAATTTTTAGGGTGAATTTCCCCCTTTTTTGGGTGATTTTCCCCTTATTTGGGACAATTTCAATTTTTGGGATTGATTTTCCCCATTTTTAGGATGATTTCCTCCCTTTTTGGGCTGATTTCCTGATTTTTGCATTGATTTTCCCCTTTTTTAGGGTGATATCTTAATTTTTGGGACAATTTCTCCCCTTTTTTGGGTTTATTTTCTCTGTTTTTGGGCTGATTTTCTCATTTTTGGGGTGATTTTCTCCATTTTTGGGGTGATTTTCTCCCATTTTGGGCCAATTTTCCCCTTTTTTGTGTTGATTTTCCCCTTTTTGAGCCCCTTCCCCAAACCCTCCCCAATCTCCCCCATTTCCTCCCAATCAACCCTAAAACCCCCAAATTAATTACTTTAATTACATTAATTACATTCATTACATTCATTACATTGAACTCCACACCCACCAAAAAAACCCCAAATATTGAAATTCTCAATTTTGGCCGTGCAGAGCTTTGAGAAAACCCAAAAAAACCCCAAACAACCCCAAAAAAAAAATCAAAAAAAGCCCCAAGAAACCCCAAAAAGCCCTAAAAAACCCAAAAAAAAACCCCAAAAAACACAACAAAACCTAAAAAACCCCAAAAAACCAAAAAAAACCCCCAAAAACCCAAAAAAAACCTCAAAAAAACCCCCAAAAAACCCTAAAAAACCTCCAAAAAAGCCCATGAAAAACCCCAAAAAAGCCCTGATAAAACCCCCCAAAAACCCCAAAAACTCAAAAAAAACCCAAAAAAACAAAAAAAGCCCCAAAAAACCCCAAAAAGCCCAAAAAACCCCTCCAAAAAGCCTAAAAAACCCCCAAAGAAAACAAAAAAAACCAAAAACCCCCCAAAAAAAACTCCAAAAAACCCCAAAAAGCTGCAAAAAAACCCCCCAAAAAAACCCAGAAAAAAAACCAACAAACCCCCAAAAAAACCAAAAAAATCTCCCAAAATCCAAAAAACCTCCAAAAAAAACCCCAAAAAATCCCCAAAAAATCCTAAAAAAACACCAAAAAATCCCAAAAAAATCCCCAAAAAAACCCCAAAAATCCCTCAGAAAAAGCCCTTAAAAAAACCACCAAAAAATCCCAAAAAAACGCCAAAACATCCTCCAAAAGAAACCCCCCAAAACCCCAAAAAAACCTCAAAAAACCCCCGCAAAACACAAAAAAACCCCCCCAAAAACCAAAGAAACCCCAACTCCCCCCAAAAAGAACAAATAAAAACCTCCAAAAAAGCCCAAAAAATCCCAAAAAAAACCCCAAAAAACCCCTAGAAAACCCCCACAAAAACCCCCAAAAAAACCCCAAAACCCTCCAAAAAACCCAAAAAAAACCCATCCCCAAAAAACCAACAAAAACCCCTAAAAAACCCAAGAAAACCACCCCAAAAAACTGTAAAAAAAGCCACAAAAATACCCCAACCCCCCCCAAAAACCCCAAAAACCCTCCAAAAAAAATCCCAAAGAAACCTCCCAAAAAAACCAAAAAAACCCTTAAAAACCCCTCAAAAAAAGCCCTAAAAAAACCCCAAAACCCCCCCCAAAAACCCTCCAAAAAAAGCCCTAAATAAACCCCAAAAAACCCAAAGAACCCCCCAATAAAACCTCCAGAAAAACCCCCCAAAAACCCAATAAAACCAAAAAAAACCCTCCAAAAAACCTCCAAAAACCCCCAAAAAACCCAAAAAAACCCCAAAAATCTCTCAGAAAAAACCCTACAAAACCTCCAAAAAAAACCCCAATAACCACAAAAACCCTCAAGAAAACCCCAAAAACCCCCAAAAAAACCCAAAAAAAACCCCCAAAAATCCTCAAAAAAATCCCCTAAAAACACCATAAAAACCCTCCAAAAAACCCCAAAAAACCCCAAAAAACCCCCAAAAACCTCCAGAAAAATCCCAAAAAAATCCAAAAAACCCCCCCAAAATCCCTCAGGAAAAGCCCTAAAAAACCACCAAAAAATGCCCCAAAAATGCCCCAAAAAATCCCCAAAAAAACCCAAAAAACCCCCAAAAATACCCCCGAAAAACACCAAAAAAACCCTCCAAAAAACCCCTAAAAACCCTAAAAAACCCCAAAAGAAACCCCTAAAACCCCCCCAAAAAACCCCCATAAAAGCCCAAAAAAAACCCCAAAAAACCCTCAGAAAAAGCCCTAAAAAAACCACCAAAAAATCCCAAAAAATCCTCAAAAAAATCCCTAAAAATACCCAAAAAATCCCCCCCCAAAAAACGCCAAAACATCCTCCAAAAAAGCCCCAAAATACCCCAAAAAAACCTCCAAAAATGCCCAAAAAAAACCCCAAAAAACCCAAAAAAACCTCAAAAAAAGCCCTAAAAAACCACCAAAAAAATCCCCAAAAAAATCCCCAAAAAATCTCAAAAAAATCCCCCAAAAATCCCCAAAAATCCCTCAGAAAAAGTCGTAAAAAAACCACCAAAAAATCCAAGAAAAAACCCAAAAAACCCCAAAAAAACAAAAAAAACCCCCAAAAATCCCCAAAAATTCCTCAGAAAAAGCCCTAGAAAAACCACCAAAAAATCCCCAAAGAATCCCTAAAAAAAAAACCCCAAAAAACCACCAAAAAACCTCCAAAAAAACCCCCAAAAACCTCCAAAAAATCTCTAAAAAAAAACCCAAAAAACCCCCTAAAACCCAAAAAAACCACCAAAAAATCCCCGAAAAACCACCAAAAAATCCCCAAAAAAACCCAAAAAAACCCCCAAAAAATCCTCCAAAAAAATCCCCTAAAAACACCCCAAAAAACCCCCAAAAAACCCTCAAGAAATCCCCAAAAAATCCCCCCAAAACGCCAAAAAATCCCCAAAAAAATCCCAAAAGAATCTCAAAAAAATCCCAAAAAAAAACCGCTGAAACATCCTCCAAAAGAACCCCAAAAATCCCTCCGAAAAAACCCCAAAAAACACCAAAAAATATCCCAAAAAATCCTAAAAAACCCATAAAACCCCCTAAAAATGCCCCAAAAAATCTCTCAGAAAATGCCCTAAAAATCCACCAAAATCCAAAAAAAATCCCCAAAAAATCCAAAAAAACCCCAAAAATCTCTCAAAAAAACCCAAAAAACCTCAAAAAAACCCCAAAAAACCCCCCAAAAAACCTCCAAAAAACCCCAAAAAATCACCAAAAAATCCTCAAAAAAAGCCCTAAAAATCCCAAAAAAACCCCCAAAAATCCCTCAGGAAAAGCCCTAAAAAAACCACCAAAAAATCCCCAAAAAAATCCCAGAAAAATCTCAAACCCCAAAAATCCCTCCCACCAAAACATCCTCCAAAAAAACCCCCAAAAAAAACCCACCAAAAAACCCCAAAAAATCCTCAAAAAAAACCCCAAAAAACCCCAAAAAACCCTCAAAAAATCCCCTAAAAACCCCCCAAAAAACCCCCCAAAAAACCCAGAAAACCTCCAAAAAACCCCCAAAAAAACCCAAAAAGCCTCCAAAAAAACCTCAAAAAGCCCCCAAAAACCCCCAGAAAAATCCCCAAAAAACCCAAAAAATCCTCAAAAAAATCCCCTAAAAAATACCCAAAAAATCCCAAAAAAACGCCAAAACATCCTCCCCAAAAAAACCCCAAAAAACCCCAAAAAAACCCCCAAAAAAACCTCACAAAAACCCCCAAAAAATCCCCAAAAACCTCCAAAAAAAGCCCCAAAATAACCCCAAAAAAAAACCCCCAAAAATCCCACAGAAAAAGCCTAAAAATCCACCAAAAATCCAAAAAAAATCCCCAAAAAATACCCAAAAAATCTCAAAAAATCCCAAAAAAATGCCAAAACATCCCCCAAAAACCCTCCAAAAACACCCTCAAAAAACCCCAAAATACTCCCCAAAAAACCCTAAAAAACCCAAAAAACCCCCAAAAAAACCCTCAAAAAACCCCCTCAAAAAAAACCCAAAGAACCCCCAAAAACCTCCAAAAAATCCCTAAAATACCCAAAAAAAATCCCCAAAAAACCCAGAAAACCTCCAGAAAAACCCCCCAAAGAACTCTAATAAAACCAAAAAAAACCTCAAAAAAGCCCCAAAAATCCAAAAAAGCCCAAAAAAACCCCAAAAATCCCTCAGAAAAAGCCCTTAAAAACCACCAAAAAATCCCCAAAAAACCCCCAAAAAATCCCAAAAAAATCTCAAAAAAACCCCCCAAAAATCCCTCAGAAAAAGCCCTAAAAAAACCACCAAAAAAATCCAAAAAAATCCCCAAAAAAACCCAAAAAATTCTCAAAAAAATCCCCTAAGAAACACCAAAAAACACCAAAACATCCTCCAAAAAAACCCCAAAAAACCCCAAAAAAACCCAAAAAATCCCCAAAAAAACCTTCAAAAAACCCCTAAAAACCCCTCAATCTTTTCCTTTCCCCCCCAGAACCCGCGCGCAGCGGGAGCGGCTGGAGCTCGGCGCCTCCTTCTCGCTGTTCGGTAACGTGATGTCCATGGGCAGCGTGCGGCTGGGGGGGCCCCCGCGCGACGCGCTGCTGCTCAGCTTCAGCCACGCCAAGGTGGGACTGCAAAAACACTGAAAAATACCTGATATAGGGAAAAATCAAAGGGGAATGGGGGAGGGAAAAAAAATCCCCAAAAAAATCCCAGCAAAAATAGTGAAAAAACCCCCAAAAAATCCCACAAAAAAACCCCCAAAAAGCACGACGCGCTGCTGCTCAGCTTCAGCCACGCCAAGGTGGGCAGGGAAAACACTGAAAAATCCTAAATAATGGGGAAAGCAAAGGGAAATGGGAAGGGAAAAAAATCCCCAAAAAAATCCCAGCAAAAATACTGAAAAAACCCACAAAAAAACCCCAAAAAGCGCGACGCGCTGCTGCTCAGCTTCAGCCACGCCAAGGTGGGTGGGAAATACTGAAAAATACCAAATATGGGGAAAAATCAAAGGGGAAAGCAAAGGGAATGGGGAAGGGAAAAAAATCCCACAAAAAATCCCAGCAAAAATAGTGAAAAAAGCCAAAAAAAACCCACAAAAAACTCAAAAAATCCCCAAAAAATCCCAGCAAAATACTGAAAAAATGCTAAAAAAACCCAAAAAATCCCACAAAAAACCCCAAAAAAATCCCACCAAAAATACTGAAAAAAGGCTAAAAAACCCACAAAAAACCCCAAAAAACCCCCCAAAAATCCCACCAAAAATACTAAAAAAACCCAAAAAATTCCCACCAAAAATACTAAAAAACCCAAAAAAGCCCCAAAAAAAAAACCCAAAAAATCCCACCAAAAATACTAAAAAAACCCAAAAAATTCCTACCAAAAATACTATAAAAACCCGCAGAAAACCCAAAAAAACCCCAAAAAATCCCACCAAAAATACTAAAAAAATGCTAAAAAAACCAAAAAATCCCACAAAAAAATCCTAAAAAACCCAGAAAAAAACAGAAAAAAACCCCAAAAAATCCAGCAAAAATACTGAAAAAAGGCAAAAAACCCCACAAAAATCCCAAAAAAATCCCACCAAAAATACTGAAAAATACCAACACATGGGGAAACATGGGGAAAGCAAAGGGGATGGGGGAGGGAAAAAAATCCCAAAAAAATCCCAGCAAAAATAGTGAAAAAACCCCCAAAAAAACCCACAAAAAACCCCCAAAAAGCGCGACGCGCTGCTGCTCAGCTTCAGCCACGCCAAGGTGGGTGGGAAACACTGAAAAATCCTAAATAATGGGGAAACATGGGGAAAGCAAAGGGAAATGGGGGAGGGAAAAAATCCCAAAAAAATCCCAGCAAAAATACTGAAAAAAACCCCAAAAAACCCACAAAAAATACTAAAAAACCCCCCAAAAATACTAAAAAAATGCTTAAAAATCCCACCAAAAATACTAAAAAAAACCAGAAAAAACCCACAAAAAAACCCCAAAAAACCCCAAAAAATCCCACCAAAAATACTAAAAATCCCAAAAAACCCCACAAAAAACCCCAAAAAACACCCCAAAAAATCCCACCAAAATACTAAAAACCCAAAAACTTCCACCAAATATACTAAAAAAACCCAAAAAACCCCACAAAAAAAACCCACAAAAAACCCCAAAAAATCCCACCAAAAATATTGAAAAAAGCCACAAAAACCCCCCAAAAATCCCACCAAAAATACTAAAAACAACCCAAAAAATCCCACCAAAAATACTAAAAAAACCCACAAAAAAACCCCAAAAAAACCCCAAAAAATCCCACCAAAAATACGAAAAAAAACCAAAAAATCCCACCAAAAATCCTAACAAATGGGGAAAATGGGGAAAGCAAAGGGAAATGGGGAAAGGGAAAAAAATCCCAGAAAAATCCCAGCAAAAATAGTGAAAAAAGCCAGAAAAAACACAAAAAATCCCACAAAAAATCCTAAAAAAACCAGAAAAATTGCTACAAAAAACACTAAAAAAACCAAAAAATCCCACCAAAATTACTAAAAATCCCAAAAAAACCCACAAAAAATCCTAACAAATGGGGAAAAATGGGGAAATCAAAGGGAAATGGGGAAGGGAAAAAAAAACCAAAAAAATCCTAACAAATGGGGAAAATGGGGAAAGCAAAGGGAAATGGGGAAAGGGAAAAAAATCCCCAAAAAAATCCCAGCAAAATAGTGAAAAAAGGCTAAAAAACCCACAAAAACCTACAAAAAAACCACAAAAAATCCCACCAAAAATACTAACAAAAGGAAAAAATATCCACCAAAAATACTAAAAAAACCCACAAAAAACTCAGAAAAAACCCTAAAAAAATCCCACCAAAAATACTAAAAAAAACCAAAAAATCCCACCAAAAATCCTAACAAATGGGGGAAAGGGGGAAAGCAAAGGGGAATGGGGAAGGGAAAAAAAATCCCCAAAAAATCCCAGCAAAAATAGTGAAAAAAGGCAAAAAATCCCACCAAAAAATCCCACAAAAAATCCTAAAAAAACCAGAAAAATTGCTACAAAAAGCACTAAAAAAACCCCACCAAAATTACTAAAAATCCCAAAAAAAAACCACAAAAAATCCCACAAAAAATCCTAAAAAACCAGAAAATTGCTACAAAAAGCACTAAAAAAACCCCACCAAAATTACTAAAAATCCCAAAAAAAACCCACAAAAAATCCCACAAAAAATCCTAAAAAAACCAGAAAAATTGCTACAAAAAACACTAAAAAAACCCAAAAAATCCCACCAAAATTACTAAAAATCCCAAAAAAACCCACAAAAAATCCTAACAAATGGGGAAAAATGGGGAAATCAAAGGGAAATGGGGAAGGGAAAAAAATCCCAAAAAATCCTAACAAATGGGGAAAATGGGGAAAGCAAAGGGAAATGGGGAAGGGAAAAAAATCCACAAAAAAATCCAGCAAAAATACTAAAAAAAGCCAAAAAATTCCACGAAAATTACTCAAAAATAGGCTAAAAAACCCCCAAAAAATCCCACCAAAAATACTAAAAAAACGAAAAAAATTCCACCAAAAATACTAAAAAAAACCCAAAAAATCCCACAAAAAACCCCAAAAAATCCCAAAAAAACCCCCAAAAAATCCCACCAAAAATACTAAAAAATAGCCAGAAAACCCCAAAAAATCCCACAAAAAATCCTAAAAAATCCAGAAAAAACCCAGAAAAAAACCCCAAAAATAGTAAAAAAACCCCAAAAACCCCCAAAAAATCCCACCAAAAATACTAAAAAAACAAAAAAAACCCGCAAAAAAAACCCACCAAAAATATTGAAAAAACCCAAAAAAACCCCCAAAAAATCCCACCAAAAATACTAAAAAAAACCAAAAAAACCCACAAAAAACCCCCAAAAAGCGCGACGCGCTGCTGCTCAGCTTCAGCCACGCCAAGGTGGGTGGGAAAAATACTGAAAAATCCTAAATAATGGGGAAAGCAAAGGGAATGGGGAAGGGCAAAAAAAACCCCAAAAAAATCCCAGCAAAAATAGTGAAAAAAGCCAAAAAACCCACAAAAAACCCCCAAAAAATCCCACCAAAAATACTGAAAACACCCAAAAAAACCCACAAAAAACCCCAAAAAAACCCCAAAAAACCCCACAAAAAAACCACAAAAAAACCCCAAAAAAATCCCACCAAAAATACAGAAAAAAACCAAAAAAACCCCCAAAAATCCCACCAAAAATACTGAATAAACCCAAAAAATCCCACAAAAAAACCCAAAAAAATCCCACTAAAAACCCCCAAAAAAATCCGAAAAAATCCCACCAAAAATACTAAAAAAACCCAAAAAAACCCCAAAAAAATCCCACAAAAACCTTAAAAAATCCCACCAAAAATACTAAAAAATACTAAAAAATCCCACCAAAAATACTAAAAAAACCCACAAAATCTCAGAAAAAACCCTAAAAAAATCCCACCAAAAATACTAAAAAAACCAAAAAATCCCACCAAAAATCCTAACAAATGGGGAAAAATGGGGAAATCAAAGGGAAATGGGGAAGGGAAAAAAAACCCCAGAAAAATCCCAGCAAAAATAGTGAAAAAACCCAAAAAATCCCACAAAAAACCCCCAAAAAGCGCGACGCGCTGCTGCTCAGCTTCAGCCACGCCAAGGTGGGACTGCAAAAACACTGAAAAATCCTAAATAATGGGGAAAGCAAAGGGAAATGGGGAAAGGGAAAAAATAACCCAAAAAAATCCCAGCAAAAATAGTGAAAAACCAAAAAAATCCCACAAAAAACCCCCAAAAAATCCCACCAAAAATACTGAAAACACCCGAAAAAACCCACAAAAAACCCCAAAAAAACCCCAAAAAACCCCACAAAAAAACCACAAAAAACCCCCAAAAAATCCCACCAAAAATACAGAAAAAACCCAAAAAAACCCCCAAAAATCCCACCAAAAATACTGAATAAACCCAAAAAATCCCACAAAAAAACCCAAAAAAATCCCACTAAAAACCCCCAAAAAAATCCGAAAAAATCCCACCAAAAATACTAAAAAAACCCAAAAAAACCCAAAAAAATCCCACAAAAACCCTAAAAAATCCCACCAAAAATACTAAAAAATACTAAAAAATCCCACCAAAAATACTAAAAAAACCCACAAAAAACTCAGAAAAAACCCTAAAAAAATCCCACCAAAAATACTAAAAAAACCAAAAAATCCCACCAAAAATCCTAACAAATGGGGGAAAGGGAGAAAGCAAAGGGGAATGGGGAAGGGAAAAAAATCCCAAAAAAATCCTAACAAATGGGGAAAATGGGGAAAGCAAAGGGAAATGGGGAAGGGAAAAAAATCCCAAAAAAATCCCAGCAAAAATAGTGAAAAATCCTAACAAATGGGGAAAAATGGGGAAAGCAAAGGGAAATGGGGAAGGGAAAAAATAACCCAGAAAAATCCCAGCAAAAATAGTGAAAAAAGCCAAAAAATCCCACAAAAAATCCCACAAAAAATCCTAAAAAAACCAGAAAAATTGCTACAAAAAACACTAAAAAAACCCCACCAAAATTACTAAAAATCCCAAAAAAAACCCACAAAAAATCCCACAAAAAATCCTAAAAAAAACAGAAAAATTGCTACAAAAAACACTAAAAAAACCCAAAAAATCCCACCAAAAATACTAAAAAAAACCAAAAAATCCCACCAAAAATCCTAACAAATGGGGAAAATGGGGAAAGCAAAGGGAAATGGGGAAGGAGGAAAAAAATCCCAAAAAAATCCTAACAAATGGGGAAAATGGGGAAAGCAAAGGGAAATGGGGAAGGGCAAAAAAAAACCCAGAAAAATCCCAGCAAAAATAGTGAAAAAAGGCAAAAAATCCCACAAAAAATCCCACAAAAAATCCTAAAAAAATCAGAAAAATTGCTACAAAAAACACTAAAAAAACCCCACCAAAATTACTAAAAATCCCAAAAAAAAACCCACAAAAAATCCCACAAAAAATCCTAAAAAAACCAGAAAAATTGCTACAAAAAACACTAAAAAAGCCCCACCAAAATTACTAAAAATCCAAAAAAAAACCACAAAAAATCCCACAAAAAATCCTAAAAAAACCAGAAAAATTGCTACAAAAAACACTAAAAAAACCCAAAAAATCCCACCAAAATTACTAAAAATCCCAAAAAAACCCACAAAAAATCCTAACAAATGGGGAAAAATGGGGAAATCAAAGGGAAATGGGGAAGGGAAAAAAATCCCCCAAAAAATCCCAGCAAAAATAGTGAAAAAAGCCCACCAAAAATACTAAAAATCCCAAAAAATCCACACAAAAAAAACTAAAAATCCCAGAAAAATTACTAACCAAATCCACCAAAATAAAACCCAAAAAAAACCTAACAAATGGGGAAAAAGGGACAAAGGGAAGGGAAAAAAACCACAAAAAAATCCTAACAAATGGGGAAAAATGGGGAAATCAAAGGGAAATGGGGAAGGGAAAAAATCCCAAAAAAATCCCAGCAAAAATACTGAAAAATACCAAATATGGGGAAACATGGGGAAAGCAAAGGGAATGGGGGAGGGAAAAAAACCACAAAAAAATCCCAGCAAAAATAGTGAAAAACCAAAAAATCCCACAAAAATCCCATCAAAAATATTGAAAAAAGCCAAAAAATCCCACAAAAAATCCCACAAAAAATCCTAAAAAAACCAGAAAAATTGCTACAAAAAACACTAAAAAAACCCCACCAAAATTACTAAAAATCCCAAAAAAAACCCACAAAAAATCCCACAAAAAATCCTAAAAAAACCAGAAAAATTGCTACAAAAAACACTAAAAAACCCCAAAAATCCCACAAAAAACACTAAAGAAACCAAAAAATTTCACAAAAAATACTAAAAAAAGGCAAAAAAACCCACAAAAAACCCCCAAAAAATCCCACCAAAAATACTGAAAACACCCAAAAAAACCCCACAAAAAACCCCAAAAAAATCCCAGCAAAAATCCTGAAAAACCAAAAAATCCCAGCAAAAATACTGAGAAATACCAAATGTGGGGAAAAATGGGGAAATCAAAGGGGAATGGGGAAGGGAAAAAAAATCCCCAAAAAAATCCTAACAAATGGGGAAAAATGGGGAAAGCAAAGGGAAATGGGGAAGGAGGAAAAAAATCCCAAAAAAACCCAGCAAAAATACTGAAAAAAGGCCAAAAAAACCCACAAAAAATCCCACAAAAAATCCTAAAAAAACCAGAAAAATTGCTACAAAAAACACTAAAAAAACCCCAAAAAATCCCACCAAAAATACAAAAAATACCCAAAAAATCCCACCAATAATACTAAAAAAACCAAAAAAATTCCACCAAAAAACCACAAAAAAACCACAAAAAACACCCAAAAAATCCCACCAAAAATACTAAATAAACCCGAAAAATTCCACCAAAATTACTAAAAAAAAGCTAAAAAAAACCCCAAATAATCCCAGCAAATATGTTAAAAAAACCACAAAAAATCCCACCAAAAATACTAAAAAAAAAACAAAAAAACCCACATAAAACCCCAAAAAATCCCACAAAAAATACTAAAAAAACCCAAAAAATCCCACCAAAAATATTAAAAAACCCAAAAAAATCCCACCAAATATACTAAAAAAAACCCCCAAAAAATCCACAAAAAATCTAAAAAACCCCCCAAAAAATCCCACAAAAATACTAAAAAAAACCAAAAAATTCCACCAAAATTACTAAAAAAAAGCTAAAAAAACCCCAAAAAATCCCACCAAATATACTAAAAAAACCCAAAAATTCCACCAAAAATGCTAAAGAAACCCAAAAAATTCCACCAAAAATACTAAAAAACCCAAAACAAAACCCAAAAAAAACCCCCAAACAATCCCACCAAAAATACTAAAGAAACCCAAAAAACCCCACAAAAAACCTAAAAAAACCCCAAAAAATCCCACCAAAAATACTAAAAATCCCAGAAAAATTGCCACAAAAAACACTAAAAAACCCCCCCAAAATTCCACCAAAAATACTAAAAAACCACAAAAAACCCCCACCAAAATACTAAAAAAAAACCAAAAAATCCCACCAAAAATACTAAAAAACCCCAAAAAAATCCCACCAAAAATACTAAAAAAAGAAAAAAAATCCCACCAAAAATACTTAAAAAAAGGCCAAAAAAACCACAAAAACCACAAAAAAATCCCACCAAAAATACTAAAAAAACCCAAAAAGATTCCACGAAAAATACTAAAAAAAACCAGAAAAACCCACAAAAAACAAAAAGAAAACCCTCAAAAAAATCCCACCAAAAATACTAAAAAAAAGCAAAAAAATTCCCACCAAAAATACTAAAAAAACCCAAAAAATCCCACCAAAAATACTAAAAAAACCCAAAAAGATTCCATGAAAAATACTGAAAAAAACCAGAAAAACCCACAAAAAACAAAAAGAAAACCCCAAAAAAATCCCACCAAAAATACTAAAAATACCCAAAAAATTCCACCAAAAATACTAAAAAAAACCCCACAAAAAATACTAAAAAAACCCACAAAAAACCCCCCAAAAAATCCCACCAAAATACTAAAAAACCCAAAAAATTCCACCAAATATACTAAAAACACCCAAAAAACCCCACAAAAAAAACGCACAAAAAACCCCAAAAAATCCCACCAAAAATATTGAAAAAAGCCACAAAAACCCCCAAAAAATCCCACCAAAAATACTAAAAACAACCCAAAAAATCCCACCAAAAATACTAAAAAACCCCAAAAATATCCACCAAAAATACTAAAGAAACCCAAAAAACCCCACAAAAAAATCCCACCAAAAATTACTAAAAAAACCCCAAAAAATTCCATGAAAAATACTAAAAAAAGCTAAAAGTAACCCCAAAAAATCCCACAAAAAGCACTAAAAATCCCCAAAACCCCACAAACCCCTTTTGGGGTGCTGGATCTCAGTGTTGGGGTGCTCTGGGTGCCTTTGGGGTGCTGGGAACATTCCTGGGGTGCCAGAACTCCAGTTTAGGGTGCTGGGGGTGGTTTTGGGGTGCCAATGATGACTTTGGGGTGCTGTAACTCAATGTTGGGGTGCTGGGGATGATTTTGGAGTTCCCTAACCCGTTTTTGGGGTGCCATTGATGATTTTGGGGTTCCTGACAGCTCTCGGTGGTGGAGTACGACCCCATTTTGGGGTGCCTGGGATGATTTCGGGGTTCCCCAATGGGATTTGGGGGTGCCATTGATGATTTTGGGGTGCCCTAACCCATTTTCGGGGTGCCCTAACCCATTTTTGGGGTTCCCCACAGCTCTCGGTGGTGGAGTACGAGCCCATTTTGGGTTCCTGGGATGATTTTGGGGTCCCCTAACCGGTTTTGGGGTGCCATTGATGATTTTGGGGTGCCATTGATGATTTCAGGGTTCCCTAATGGGATTTTGGGATGCCTGGGATGATTTTGGGGTTCCCTGACCCGTTTTTGGGGTGCCATTGATGATTTTGGGGTTCCCACAGCTCTCGGTGGTGGAGTACGACCCCATTTTGGGGTGCCATTGATGATTTTGGGGTTCCCTAACCCATTTTTGGGGTTCCCCACAGCTCTCGGTGGTGGAGTACGACCCCATTTCGGGGTGCCATTGATGATGTTGGGGTGCTGTAACCCATTTTTGGGGTTCCCTGACCATTTTTGGGGTTCCCTAACCCATTTTTGGGGTCCCCACAGCTCTCGGTGGTGGAGTACGACCCCATTTCGGGGTGCCATTGATGATTTCGGGGTGCCATTGATGATTTTGGGGTGCCATTGATGATGTTGGGGTGCCATTGATGATGTTGGGGTGCCATTGATGATTTTGGGGTGCCATTGATGATTTCAGGGTTCCCTAATGGGATTTTGGGGTGCCATTGATGATTTTGGGGTGCCATTGATGATTTTGGGGTTCCCCACAGCTCTCGGTGGTGGAGTACGACCCCATTTCGGGGTGCCATTGATGATGTTGGGGTGCCATTGATGATTTTGGGGTGCCATTGATGATTTTGGGGGGTGCTCATTGATGATTTTGGGGTTCCCACAGCTCTCGGTGGTGGAGTACGACCCCATTTCGGGGTGCCATTGATGATTTCGGGGTGCCATTGGTGACTTTTGGGTGCCATTGATGATTTTGGGGTTCCCTGACCGTTTTTGGGGTGCCATTGATGATTTGGGGGTGCCTTTGCAGCTCTCGGTGGTGGAGTACGGCCCCATTTGGGGGTGCCATTGATGATGTTGGGGTGCCATTGATGATTTTGGGGTGCCATTGATGATTTTGGGGGTGCCATTGATGATTTTGGGGTTCCCACAGCTCTCGGTGGTGGAGTACGACCCCGGCACCCACGACCTCAAGACTCTGTCCCTGCACTACTTCGAGGAGCCGGAGCTCAGGGTGAGCTGGGGCACAAAAACCCCAAAATTTACCCCAAATTCACCCCAAAAACCCCAAAAAGGGATGTGGGTTTCCCTCAGAGCTCAGGGTGAGCTGGGGCACAAAAACCCCAAAAATTACCCCAAAAACCCCAAAAAGGGATGTTGGGGTTCCCTCAGAGCTCAGGGTGAGCTGGGGCACAAAAACCCCAAAAATTACCCCAAATTCATCCCAAAAAATGGATTTTGGGGTTCCCTCAGAGCTCAGGGTGAGCTGGGACCCAAAAACCCCAAAATTTACCCCAAATTCACCCCACATTCACCCCAAAAATCGATGTTGGGGTTCCCTCAGAGCTCAGGGTGAGCTGGGGGCACAAAAACCCCAAAATTTACCCCAAAGTCACCCCAAAAATCCCAAATGTACCCCAAAAAGGGATGTTGGGGTTCCCTCAGAGCTCAGGGTGAGCTGGGGCACAAAAACCCCAAAAATTACCCCAAATTCACCCCAAAAACCCCAAAAAGGGATGTGGGGGTTCCCTCAGAGCTCAGGGTGAGCTGGGGGCACAAAAACCCCAAAAATTACCCCAAAGTCACCCCAAAAATCCCAAATGTACCCCAAAAAGGGATGTTGGGGTTCCCTCAGAGCTCAGGGTGAGCTGGGGCACAAAAACCCCAAAAATTACCCCAAATTTCACCCCAAAAATTACCCCAAATTCACCCCAAAAATCGATGTTGGGGTTCCCTCAGAGCTCAGGGTGAGCTGGGGCACAAAAACCCCAAAAATTACCCCAAAAACACCCAAATGTACCCCAAAAAGGGATGTTGGGGTTCCCTCAGAGCTCAGGGTGAGCTGGGGGCACAAAAACCCCAAAAATTACCCCAAATTCACCCCAAAACCCCCAAATTTCACCCCAAAAATCGATTTTGGGGTTCCCTCAGAGCTCAGGGTGAGCTGGGGCACAAAAACCCCAAAATTACCCCAAATTTACCCCAAAAACCCCAAATTTACCCCAAAAATCGATGTTGGGCTTCCCTCAGAGCTCAGGGTGAGCTGGGGCACAAAAACCCCAAAAATTACCCCAAATTCACCCCAAAAACCCCAAATTTACCCCAAAAATCGATGTTGGGGTTCCCTCAGAGCTCAGGGTGAGCTGGGGCACAAAAACCCCAAAATTTACCCCAAATTCACCCCAAAAAACCCCAAATTCACCCCAAAAAGGGATGTTGGGGTTCCCTCAGAGCTCAGGGTGAGCTGAGGCCCAAAAACCCCAAAAATTACCCCAAATTCACCCCAAATTCACCCCAAATTCACCCCAAATTCACCCCAAAAAGGGATGTTGGGGTTCCCTCAGAGCTCAGGGTGAGCTGGGGCACAAAAACCCCAAAAATTACCCCAAATTCACCCCAAAAATTACCCCAAAAAGGGATGTGGGGGTTCCCTCAGAGCTCAGGGTGAGCTGGGGCACAAAAACCCCAAAAATTACCCCAAATTCACCCCAAAAATTACCCCAAAAAGGGATGTTGGGCTTCCCTCAGAGCTCAGGGTGAGCTGGGGCACAAAAACCCCAAATTTACCCCAAATTCACCCCAAAAACCCCAAATTTCACCCTTAAAATCGATGTTGGGGTTCCCTCAGAGCTCAGGGTGAGCTGGGACACAAAAACCCCAAAAATTACCCCAAATTCACCCCAAAAACCCCAAAAATTACCCCAAATTCACCCCAAAAAACCCCAAATGTACCCCAAAAATCGATGTTGGGGTTCACTCAGAGCTCAGGGTGAGCTGGGACCCAAAAACCCCAAAATTACCCCAAAAATTACCCCAAATTCACCCCAAAAAACCCAAATTCACCCCAAAAAAGGGATGTTGGGGTTCCCTCAGAGCTCAGGGTGAGCTGGGGCACAAATGTACCCCAAAAATTACCCCAAATTCACCCCAAAAACCCCAAATTTCACCCCAAAAATCGATTTTGGGGTTCACTCAGAGCTCAGGGTGAGCTGGGGCACAAAAACCCCAAAAATTACCCCAAATTCACCCCAAAAAGGGATGTGGGGGTTCCCTCAGAGCTCAGGGTGAGCTGGGGCACAAAACCCCCAAAAATTACCCCAAAAATTACCCCAAAAATTACCCCAAATTCACCCCAAAAACCCCAAATTCACCCAAAAAATCGATGTTGGGGTTCCCTCACAGCTCAGGGTGAGCTGGGGCACAAAAACCCCAAAAATTACCCCAAATTCACCCCCAAAAAACCCAAATGTACCCCAAAAAGGGATGTTGGGCTTCCCTCAGAGCTCAGGGTGAGCTGGGGCACAAAAACCCCAAAATTTACCCCAAATTCACCCCAAAAACCCCAAATTCACCCCAAAAAGGGATGTTGGGGTTCCCTCAGAGCTCAGGGTGAGCTGGGGCCCAAAAACCCCAAAAATTACCCCAAATTCACCCCAAATTCACCCCAAAAAGGGATGTTGGGGTTCCCTCAGAGCTCAGGGTGAGCTGGGGCCCAAAAACCCCAAAAATTACCCCAAAAATTACCCCAAAAACCCCCAAAATCGATGTTGGGGTTCCCTCAGAGCTCAGGGTGAGCTGGGGCACAAAAACCCCAAAAATTACCCCAAATTCACCCCAAAAACCCCAAATGTACCCCAAAAAGGGATGTTGGGGTTCCCTCCGAGCTCAGGGTGAGCTGGGACCCCGAAACCCCCAAATTTACCCAAAAATTCCCAACTTTTACCCCAAAAAACCCAACTTTTACCCCAAAACCCCCAAATTTCACCCCAAACCTCCACATTTTACCCCGAAGTTCCCAAATTTTACCCCAAATCCCCACATTTACCCCAAAAATCCCTGAATTTACCCCAAAACCCCCAAATTTACCCCAAATTTCACCCCAAACCCCCACATTTTACCCCAAAATTCCCAAATTTTACCCCAAACCCCCAAAATTTCCCCCAAAACCCCCAAATTTCCCCCCCAAAATCGATTTTGGGGTTCCCTCAGAGCTCAGGGTGAGCTGGGACCCCAAAAATCCCCAAATTTACCCCAAAATTCCCAAATTTTACCC
Organism: Zonotrichia albicollis; assembly: GCF_047830755.1. Taxonomy (NCBI): domain Eukaryota; kingdom Metazoa; phylum Chordata; class Aves; order Passeriformes; family Passerellidae; genus Zonotrichia; species Zonotrichia albicollis. The sequence goes on along the minus strand of NC_133819.1, from coordinate 155,327,153 downwards.
CAAAAATCCCTGAATTTACCCCAAAACCCCCAAATTTCCCCCCAAAACTCCACATTTTACCCCAAAGTTCCCAAATTTTACCCGAAACCCCCACATTTACCCCAAAAATCCCTGAATTTACCCCAAAACTCCCGAATTTACCCCAAATTTCACCCCAAACCCCCACATTTACCCCAAAATTCCCAAATTTTACCCCAAATCCCCACATTTACCCCAAACTTCCCTGAATTTACCCCAAAACCCCCAAATTTTAACCCCAAAAACCCCAAATTTCACCCCAAAAATCGATTTTGGGGTTCCCTCAGAGCTCAGGGTGAGCTGGGACCCCAAATTTACCCCAAATCTCCACATTTACCCCAAAAATCCCTGAATTTACCCCAAAAACCCTCAAAATTTACCCCAAAACCCCCAAATTTCACGCCAAAAACGGATTTTGGGGTTCCCTGAGAGCTCAGGGTGAGCTGAGACCCCAAAACCCCCAAATTTACCCAAAAATTCCCAAATTTTACCCCAAACCCCACATTTACCCCAAAAATCCCTGAATTTACCCCAAAACCCCCAAAATTTACCCCAAAACCCCCAAATTTTTCTCCAAAATGGATTTTGGGGTTCCCTAAAATGTCAGAGTCATCTCAAACATCCCCAAATCCCTGAATTTCCCCCCCAAATTCCTGGAATTTTACCCCAAAACCCCCAAATTTTAGCCCCAAAAACCCCAAATTTTCCCCCAAAATGGTTTTTGGGCTTCCCTAAATCCCAGGGTTATCCCAGAACCCCAAAAATCCCTGAATTTTACCCCCAAATCCCTGAAATTTTCCCCAAAAATCCCTGAAATTTCTCCAAAAATGAATTTTGGGGTTCCTCAAATCCCAGGGTTATCCCAGAACCCCAAATTCCCTGGATTTTCCTCCCAAAATCCTGGAATTTTTCCTGCAAAATCCCCAAATTTTACCCTAAAATGGATTTTGGGGTTCCCTAAAATGTCAGAGTCATCCCAAAATCCCTGAATTTCCCCCCAAATTCCTGGAATTTTATTCCAAACCCCCACATTTTACCCCAAAATCCCCAAATTTTCCCCCCAAAATGAATTTTGGGGTTCCCCCAGATCCCAGAGTTCTTCCAGAATCCCAAAATCCCTGAATTTCCCCCAAAAATGGATTTTGGGGTTCCCAAATCCCATTTGGGGCTCCCAAATTCCCTTTTGGGGTTCCCAAATCCCATTTTGGGGTTCCCAAATCCCATTTGGGGTTCCCAAATCCCTTTTGGGGTTCCCAAATCCCATTTTGGGGTTCCCAAATCCCTTTTGGGGTTCCCAAATCCCAATTTGGGGTTCCCAATTCCCCTTTGGGGTTCCCAAATCCCTTTTGGGGCTCCCAAATCCCTTTTGGGGCTCCCAAATCCCTTTTGGGGTTCCCAAATCCCATTTTGGGGTTCCCAAATCCCCTTTTGGGGCTCCCAAATCCCATTTTGGGGCTCCCAAATCCCATTTTGGGGCTCCCAAATCCCTTTTGGGGTTCCCAAATCCCATTTTGGGGCTCCCAAATCCATTTTGGGGTTCCCAAATCCATTTTGGGGTTCCCAAATCCATTTGGGGTTCCCAAATCCCTTTTGGGGTTCCCAAATCCCATTTGGGGTTCCCAAATCCCCTTTTGGGGCTCCCAAATCCCATTTTGGGGTTCCCAAATTCCATTTTTGTGGTTCCCAAACTCCATTTTGGGGTCCCAAATCCCAATTTGGGGTTCCCAAATCCCTTTTGGGGCTCCCAAATCCCGTTTGGGGTTCCCAAATCCTGTTTGGGGTTCCAGATTTATCCCAAATCCCATTTTTCCAGGACGGCTTCGTGCAGAACATGCACAGGGAGCTCTGGGATGGATTTTGGGGTTCCCAAATCCCGTTTGGGGTTCCCAAATCCCATTTTGGGGTTCCCAAATTCCCATTTTTCCAGGATGGCTCCATGCAGAACGTGCACACAGACATCTGGGATGGATTTTGGGGTTCCAGATTTTTCCCAAATCCCTGTATTTTCCAGGATGGCTTCGTGCAGAACGTGCACCCAGAGCTCTGGGATGGATTTTGGGGTTCCCAAATCCCTTTTGGGGTTCCCAAATTCCCATTTTGGGGTTCCCAAATTCCCATTTTTTCCAGGATGGCTTCGTGCAGAACGTGCACCCAGAGCTCTGGGATGGATTTTGGGGTTCCAGATTTTTCCCAAATCCCTGTATTTTCCAGGATGGCTTCGTGCAGAACGTGCACACAGAGCTCTGGGATGGATTTTGGGGTTCCCAAATCCCTTTTGGAGTTCCCAAATCCCTGTATTTTCCAGGATGGTTTCGTGCAGAACATTCACAGGGAGCTCTGGGATGGATTTTGGGGTTCCAGATTCACCCCAAATCCCCGTTTTTTCAGGATGACTTTATACAGAACATTCACAGGGAGCTCTGGGATGGATTTGGGGTTCCCAAATCCTGTTTGGGGCTCCCAAATCCCTTTTGGGGTTCCCAAATTCCCATTTTGGGGTTCCCAAATCCCATTTTGGGGTTCCCAAATCCCATTTTGGGTTCCCAAATCCCCGTATTTTCCAGGACGGCTTCGTGCAGAACGTGCACAGGGAGCTCTGGGATGGATTTTGGGGTTCCCAAATCCCCATTTGGGGTTCCAGATTTATCCCAAATTCCCATTTTTGCAGGACGGCTTCGTGCAGAACGTGCACCCAGACATCTGGGATGGATTTGGGGTTCCCAAATCCCATTTTGGGGTTCCCTAATTCCCATTGGGGGTTTCCAAATCCCCATTTTTTCAGGATGGCTTTATACAGAACATTCACACAGAGCTCTGGGATGGATTTGGGGTTCCCAAATCCCATTTTGGGGTTCCCAAACCCTATTTGGTGTTCCCAAATCCCATTTTTTCAGGATGACTTTATACAGAACATACACCCAGAGCTCTGGGATGGATTTTGGGGTTCCAGAGCCCCCCTAAATCCCATTTTTTCCAGGACGGCTTCGTGCAGAACGTGCACACAGGGAGCTCTGGGATGGATTTGGGGTCCCAGATTCACCCCAAATTCCATTTTTCCAGGATGACTTTATACAGAACATACACTCAGAGCTCTGGGATGGATTTTGGGGCTCCCAAATCCCATTTGGAGTTCCCAAATCCCCATTTTTCCAGGACGGCTTTGTGCAGAACGTGCACGCAGATCTCTGGGATGGATTTTGGGGGTCCCAAATCCCCATTTTTTGCAGGATGGCTCCATGCAGAACATGCACACAGGGATCTTTGGGATGGATTTTGGGGTTCCAGATTTTTCCCAAATCCCATTTTTTCAGGGTGACTTTATACAGAACATTCACCCAGAGCTCTGGGATGGATTTGGGGTTCCCAAATTCCCATTTTTCCAGGATGGCTTGGTTCACACAGAACTCTGGGATGGATTTTGGGGTTCCATATTTACCCCAAATCCCTGTATTTTCCAGGACGGCTTCGTGCAGAACATGCACACAGGGATCTTTGGGATGGATTTGGGGTTCCAGAGCCCCCCTAAATCCCATTTTTTTGGGATGACTTTATACAGAACATACACCCAGAGCTCTGGGATGGATTTTGGGGTCCCAGATTTATCCCAAATCCCATTTTCCATGATGACTTTATACAGAGCATTCACACAGGGCTCTGGGATGGATTTTGGGGTTCCAGATTCACCCCAAATTCCCATTTATTCCAGGACGGCTTCGTGCAGAACGTGCACCCAGAGCTCTGGGATGGATTTTGGGGTTCCAGATTTATCCCAAACCCCCGTATTTTCCAGGATGGCTTCGTGCAGGACATTCACCCAGAGCTCTGGGATGGATTTGGGGTCCCAGATTTATCCCAAATCCCCATTTTTGCAGGACGGCTTCGTGCAGAACGTGCACCCAGAGCTCTGGGATAGGTTTTGGGGTTCTGGAACCCCTGAAATCCCCATTTTTTCAGGATGAGTTCATGCAGATCCAGCCCAAAGGACTGTGGGATGGATTTGGGGTTCCAGATTTATCCCAAATCCCATTTTCCAGGACGGCTTTGTGCAGAACATGCACACAGGGAGCTCTGGGATGGATTTTGGGGTTCCCTTGGATCCCAGATTCACCCCAAATCCCTGTTTTTTCAGGATGACTTTATACAGAACATACACCCAGAGCTCTGGGATGGATTTTGGGGTTCCCAAATCCCATTTGGAGTTCCCAAATCCCATTTTGGGGTTCCCAAATCCCTTTTGGGGTTCCCAAATTCCCATTGGGGGTTCCCAAATCCCCATTTTTTTAGGACGGCTTCGTGCACACAGAGCTCTGGGATGGATTTTAGGGTCCTGGAACCCCTGAAATCCCCATTTTTTTGGGATGACTTTATACAGAACATTCACCCAGAGCTCTGGGATGGATTTGGGGTTCCAGATTCACCCCAAATCCTGTTTTTCAGGATGACTTTATACAGAACATTCACACAGAGCTCTGGGATGGATTTTGGGGTTCCCAAATCCCGTTTGGGGTTCCAGATTCACCCCAAATTCCCGTTTATTCCAGGATGGCTTCGTGCAGAACGTGCACAGGGAGCTCTGGGATGGATTTTGGGGTTCCCAAATCCCATTTTGGGTTCCCAAATCCCCATTTTTGCAGGACGGCTTCGTGCAGAACGTGCACCCAGACATCTGGGATGGATTTTGGGGTTCCAGAGCCCCCCTAAATCCCGTATTTTCCAGGATGGCTTCGTGCAGAACGTGCACACAGGGATCTTTGGGATGGATTTTGGGGTTTCCGAACCCCTGAAATCCCCATTTTTTTGGGATGACTTTATACAGAACATTCACTGGGAACTCTGGGATGGATATTGGGGTTCCCAAATCCCGTTTGGGGTCCCAGATTCACCCCAAATCCCCATTTTTGCAGGACGGCTTCGTGCAGAACGTGCACCCAGAGCTCTGGGATGGATTTTGGGGTTCCCAAATCCCATTTGGGGTTCCCAAATCCCATTTTGGGTTCCCAAATCCCGTATTTTCCAGGACGGCTTCGTGCAGAACGTGCACAGGGAGCTCTATGAAGGATTTTGGGGTTCCCAAATCCCATTTGGGGTTCCCAAATTCCCGTTTTTTCAGGATGGCTCCATGCAGAACATGCACACAGGGCTCTGGGATGGATTTTGGGGTTCCAGATTTATCCCAAATCCCATTTTTTCCAGGATGGCTTCGTGCAGAACATGCACACAGGGCTCTGGGATGGATTTTGGGGTTCCAGAGCCCCCCTAAATCCCGTTTATTCCAGGACGGCTTCGTGCAGAACGTGCACACATCCCATGTGTGGGTGTGGGGTCACTCTGGGATGGATTTTGGGGTTCCCCTGGATCCCAGAGCCCCCCTAAATCCCATTTTTTTGGGATGACTTTATACAGAACATACACCCAGAGCTTTGGGATGGATTTTGGGGTTCCCAAATCCCGTTTGGGGTTCCCAAATTCCCATTTTTCCAGGATGGCTTCGTGCAGAACATGCACAGGCAGCTCTGGGATGGATTTTGGGGTTCCCAAACCCCATTTGGGGTTCCCAAATCCCATTTTGGGTTCCCAAATTCCCATTTATTCCAGGACGGCTTCGTGCAGAACGTGCACAGGGAGCTCTGGGATGGATTTTGGGGTTCCCAAATCCCCATTTTTTGCAGGATGGCTTCGTGCAGAACGTGCACCCAGACATCTGGGATGGATTTTGGGGTTCCAGAGCTCCCCTAAATCCCGTTTTTTTGGGATGACTTTATACAGAACATTCACACAGAGCTCTGGGATGGATTTGGGGTTCCCAAACCCCATTTGGAGTTCCCAAATTCCCATTTTTCCAGGATGGCTCCATGCAGAACATACACCCAGAGCTCTGGGATGGATTTGGGGTTCCAGAGCCCCCCTAAATCCCATTTTTTTGGGATGACTTTATACAGAACATACACCCAGAGCTTTGGGATGGATTTTGGGGTTCCAGATTTATCCCAAATCCCCATTTTTTGCAGGACGGCTTCGTGCAGAACGTGCACACATCCCATGTGTGGGTGTGGGGTCACTCTGGGGTGGATTTTGGGGTTCCAGAGCCCCCCTAAATCCCGTTTATTCCAGGATGGCTTCGTGCAGAACGTGCACAGGGAGCTCTGGGATGGATTTTGGGGTTCCCCTGGATCCCAGATTTATCCCAAATTCCCATTTTCCAGGACGGCTTCGTGCAGAACGTGCACCCATCCCATGCGGGGGTGTGGGGTCACTCTGGGATGGATTTTGGGGTTCCAGATTCACCCCAAATCCCATTTTTTCAGGATGACTTTATACAGAACATACACCCAGAGCTCTGGGATGGATTTTGGGGTTCCCAAATCCCATTTGAGGTTCCCAAATCCCATTTGGGGTTCCCAAATCCCATTTTGGGTTCCCAAATTCCCATTTTGGGTTCCCAAATTCCCATTTATTCCAGGATGGCTTCGTGCAGAACATGCACAGGGAGCTCTGGGATGGATTTTGGCGTTCCCAAATCCCATTTGGGGTTCCAGAGCCCCCCTAAATCCCTGTTTTTGCAGGATGGCTTCGTGCAGAACGTGCACAGGGAGCTCTGGGATGGATTTGGGTTTCCAGAGCCCCCCTAAATCCCGTATTTTCCAGGACGGCTTCGTGCAGAACGTGCACACAGAGCTCTGGGATGGATTTTGGGGTTCCCCTGGATCCCAGATTTATCCCAAATCCCGTATTTTGCAGGATGGCTTCGTGCAGAACGTGCACCCGCCGCGCGTGCGCGTGGACCCCGACGGGCGCTGCGCCGTCATGCTGATCTACGGCACGCGCCTGGTGGTGCTGCCCTTCCGCAGGGACTCGCTGGCCGACGAGCACGAGGGCCCGGTGGGCGAGGGGTGAGGACCCCCCGGACCCCCCCAGGGCACCCCCAAACCCGGACAAACCCCCCCTGAACCCCCAAAAACCCCGCAGGCAGAAATCGAGCTTCCTGCCCAGCTACATCATCGACGTGCGCGAGCTGGACGAGAAACTGCTCAACATCATCGACATGCAGTTCCTGCATGGCTACTATGAGCCCACGCTGCTGATCCTCTTCGAGCCCAACCAGACCTGGCCCGGGTCAGTCTGGGGGTTTTTGGGGGGCTCAGAGCAGTTTTGGGGGGATTTGGGGTGGTTTTGGGGGGATTTGAGCAGTTTTGGGGGGATTTGAGGGGGTTTTGGGGTGGTTTCAGGAGGTTTTGGGGGTCCCAGCCCATGCAGTTCTTACATAGTTACCGTGAGCCCACCCTGCTGATCCTCTTCGAGCCCAACCAGACCTGGCCCGGGTCAGTTCTGGGGTCCCAGGGGGATTTTGAGTGGTTTTGAGGGGATTTGGGGCAGTTTTGGGGTGGTTTTAGGGGATTTCAGGGGTCCCCAGCCCATGCAGTTCCTGCATGGCCACCATGAGCCCACGCTGCTGATCCTCTTCGAGCCCAACCAGACCTGGCCCGGGTCAGTCTGGGGGTTTGGAGGGAATTTGGGGCAGTTTTGGGGGGATTTGGGGTGGTTTGGAGGGATTTGAGGGAATTTTGGGGGGTTTTGGGGTGGTTTGGGGGGATTTCAGGGGTCCCCAGCCCATGCAGTTCTTACATGGCCACCATGAGCCCACGCTGCTGATCCTCTTCGAGCCCAACCAGACCTGGCCCGGGTCAGTCTGGAGGTTTGGAGGGAATTTGGGGCAGTTTTGGGGGGATTTGGGGTGGTTTGGAGGGAATTTGGGGCCGTTTTGGGGGGGTTTCAGGAGGTTTTGGGGGTCCCCAGCCCATGCAGTTCTTACATGGCCACCATGAGCCCACCCTGCTGATCCTCTGTGAGCCCAACCAGACCTGGCCTGGGTCAGTTCTGGGATTTTTGGGGGGCTCGGAGCAGTTTTGGGGAGATTTGAGGGGGTTTTGGGGTGGTTTGGAGGGGATTTTGGGGGTCCCAGCCCAGGCAGTTCCTACATGGTTACCATGAGCCCACCCTGCTGATCCTCTGTGAGCCCAACCAGACCTGGCCCGGGTCAGTCTGGGGGTCCCAGGGGGATTTTGGGCGGCTTTGGGGTATTTTGAGGGGATTTCAGGGAGTTTTGGGGTGGTTTTAGGGGTCTTGGAGGGGGTTTTGGGGGTCTCAGCCCATGCAGTTCCTGCATGGCTACTACGAGCCCACACTGCTGATCCTCTTCGAGCCCAACCAGACCTGGCCCGGGTCAGATTTGGGGTCCCAGGGGGATTTTGGGGTGTTTAGTGGAAATTTGAGGGTTTTTTGGGGGGTTTTGGGGCAGTTCTCAGGGGGTTTGGGGGTCTCAGCCAATGCAGTTCTTACATGGCCACCATGAGCCCACGCTGCTGATCCTCTGTGAGCCCAACCAGACCTGGCCCGGGTCAGTCTGGGATTTTTGGGGGGCTCAGAGCAGTTTTGGGGGGATTTGAGGGAATTTTGGGGTGGTTTGGGGGGATTTCAGGGGTCCCCAGCCCATGCAGTTCTTACATGGCTACTATGAGCCCACGCTGCTGATCCTCTGTGAGCCCAACCAGACCTGGCCCGGGTCAGTTCTGGGATTTTTGGGGGGCTTGGAGCAGTTTTGAGGGGATTTGAGCAGTTTTGGGGGGATTTGAGCAGTTTTGGGGGGATTTGAGCAGTTTTGGGGGGATTTGAGGGAATTTTGGGGGGGTTTTGGGGGTCCCAGCCCATGCAGTTTGTACATGGCCACCATGAGCCCACCCTGCTGATCCTCTGTGAGCCCAACCAGACCTGGCCCGGGTCAGTTCTGGGATTTTTGGGGGGCTTGGAGCAGTTTTGGGGGGATTTGGGGTGGTCTGGAGGGAATTTGGGGCGGTTTTGGGGGGGGTTCAGGAGGTTTTGGGGGTCCCAGCCCATGCAGTTTTTACATAGTTACTGTGAGCCCAACCTGCTGATCCTCTTCGAGCCCAACCAGACCTGGCCCGGGTCAGTTCTGGGATTTTTGGGGGGCTTAGAGCAGTTTGGGGGAGATTTGAGGCAATTCTGGGGGGATTTGAGCAGTTTTGGGGGAATTTGAGGGAATTTTGGGGTGGTTTGGGGGGATTTCAGGGGTCCCAGCCCATGCAGTTCCTGCATGGCCACCATGAGCCCACCCTGCTGATCCTCTGTGAGCCCAACCAGACCTGGCCCGGGTCAGATTTGGGGTCCCAGGGGGATTTGGGGGTGTTTCGAGGAAATTTGGGGCCGTTTTGGGGGGTTTTGGGGTGGTTTGAGGGATTTCAGGGGTCCCAGCCCATGCAGTTCCTGCATGGCCACCATGAGCCCACGCTGCTGATCCTCTGTGAGCCCAACCAGACCTGGCCCGGGTCAGTCTGGGGGTCCCAGGGGGATTTTGAGTGGTTTTGAGGGGATTTGGGGGAATTTTGGGGGGGTTTGGGGGGGTTTTGGGGGTCCCAGCCCATGCAGTTCTTACATGGTTACCATGAGCCCACCCTGCTGATCCTTTGTGAGCCCAACCAGACCTGGCCCGGGTCAGTCTGGGGGTTTGGAGGGAATTTGGGGCAGTTTTGGGGGGATTTGAGGGGGTTTTGGGGTGGTTTGGGGGGATTTCAGGGGTTCCCAGCCCATGCAGTTCTTACATGGTTACTGTGAGCCCACCCTGCTGATCCTCTGTGAGCCCAACCAGACCTGGCCCGGGTCAGTTCTGGGGTCCCAGGGGGATTTTGGGCAGCTTTGGGGTATTTTGAGGGGATTTCAGGGAGTTTTGGGGTGGTTTTAGGGGTCTTGGAGGGGGTTTTTGGGGGTCCCAGCCCATGCAGTTCTTACATGGTTACTGTGAGCCCACGCTGCTGATCCTCTGTGAGCCCAACCAGACCTGGCCCGGGTCAGTCTGGGGGTTTTTGGGGAGCTTGGAGCAGTTTTGGGGGGATTTGAGCAGTTTTGGGGGGATTTGAGGGAATTTTGGGGGGGTTTTGGGGGTCCCAGCCCATGCAGTTCCTGCATGGTTACCATGAGCCCACGCTGCTGATCCTCTGTGAGCCCAACCTGACCTGGCCCGGGTCAGTCTGGGGGTCCCAGGGGGATTTTGAGTGGTTTGGGGGGATTTGAGGGGGTTTTGAGGGGATTTCAGGGGATTTTGGGGTGGTTTCAGGGGGTTTTGGGGTCTCTGGAGGGGTCCCAGCCCAGGCAGTTCTTACATGGCCACCATGAGCCCACGCTGCTGATCCTCTTCGAGCCCAACCAGACCTGGCCCGGGTCAGTCTGGGGGTTTGGAGGGAATTTGGGGCAGTTTTGGGGGGATTTGAGGGGGTTTTGGGGGAATTTGAGGGAATTTTGGGGGTGTTTTGGGGGTCCCAGCCCATGCAGTTCTTACATGGTTACTGTGAGCCCACCCTGCTGATCCTCTGTGAGCCCAACCAGACCTGGCCCGGGTCAGTTCTGGGATTTTTGGGGGGCTTGGAGCAGTTTTGGTGGGATTTGGGGTGGTTTGGAGGGAATTTGGGGCAGTTTTGGGGGGATTTGGGGTGGTTTGGAAGAAATTTGGGGCGGTTTGGGGGGGGTTTGGGGCAGTTCTCAGGGGGTTTTGGGGGTCCCAGCCCATGCAGTTCCTGCATGGCCACCATGAGCCCACCCTGCTGATCCTCTTCGAGCCCAACCAGACCTGGCCCGGGTCAGTCTGGGGGTTTGGAGGGAATTTAAAGTGGTTTTGGGGAGATTTCAGGGGATTTTGGGGGGATTTGAGGGGGTTTTGGGGGGATTTCAGGGGTCCCAGCCCAGGCAGTTCTTACATGGCCACTGTGAGCCCACGCTGCTGATCCTCTTCGAGCCCAACCAGACCTGGCCCGGGTCAGTCTGGGGGTTTGGAGGGAATTTGGGGCAGTTTTGGGGGGATATGGGGTGGTTTGGAGGAAATTTGGGGCATTTTTGGGGGGCTTTCAGGAGGTTTTGGGGGTCCCAGCCCATGCAGTTCTTACATAGTTACTATGAGCCCACCCTGCTGATCCTCTGTGAGCCCAACCAGACCTGGCCCGGGTCAGTCTGGGGGTTTGGAGGGAATTTGGGGCGGTTTTGGGGGGATTTGGGGGGGTTTAGAGCAGTTTTGGGTGGATTTGAGGGAATTTTGGGGTGGTTTCAGGGGGTTTTGGGGTCTCTGGAGGGGTCCCAGCCCAGGCAGTTCCTGCATGGTTACTGTGAGCCCACCCTGCTGATCCTCTGTGAGCCCAACCAGACCTGGCCCGGGTCAGTCTGGGGGTCCCAGGGGGATTTTGAGTGGTTTTGAGGGGATTTCAGGGAGTTTTGGGGTGGTTTTAGGGGTTTTGGAGGGGGTTTTGGGGGTCCTCAGCCCATGCAGTTCTTACATGGTTACTATGAGCCCACCCTGCTGATCCTCTGTGAGCCCAACCAGACCTGGCCCGGGTCAGTTCTGGGATTTTTGGGGGGCTCAGAGCAGTTTTGGGGGGATTTCAGGGAGTTTTGGGGGGATTTCAGGGAGTTTTGGGGTGGTTTTAGGGTGTTTTGGGGGAGTTTTGGGGGTCCCAGCCCAGGCAGTTCTTACATGGCCACCATGAGCCCACCCTGCTGATCCTCTGTGAGCCCAACCAGACCTGGCCTGGGTCAGTCTGGGGGTGCCCAAATCCCAGAAATCCCCAAATTCCAGACAATCCCAAATTCCAGAAACCCCAAATCCCAGAAATCCCAATCCCAATCCTAAAGCTCCCAAATCCCAAAATTCCAGAACCACCAATCCCAAAAACCCCAAACTCCACCCCAAATCCCAGAAACTCTGAATTCCAGAAACCCCCAAATCCCAAATCCCCAAACCCCACCCTGATCCCAAAATCCCAAATTCCACAAATCCCAAACCCCAGAAACCCCAAATCCCAACCCAATCCCAAACCCCCAAATTCCACCCCAAATCCTGGCACCCCAAAGCCCAAAAATCCTGAACTCTACCCCAAATCCCAGAAACTCCAAATTTCACCCCAAATCCCAAATCCCAATGCAGGGTTACTGTGAGCCCAACCAGACCTGGCCCGGGTCAGTCTGGGGGTCCCAGGGGGATTTTGGGGTGTTTGGAGGAGATTTGAGGGTTTTTTGGGGTTTTTTTGGGGCATTTCAGGGGTTTTGGGGCAGTTTTGGGGTGTTTCAGGGGTTTTGGGGCAGTTTTGGGGTGTTTCAGGGGTTTTGGGGCAGTTTTGGGGTGTTTCAGGGGTGTTTTGGGGTAGTTTTGGGGTGTTTCAGGGGGGTTTGGGGAAGTTTCAGGGATTTTTGGGGGTCCCAGCCCCATCAATTCCCCATGGACCCCCCAATCCCACCCTGCTGATCCCATGGGAGCCCAACCAGAGCTGGCCCGGTTTTGGGGCAGTTTGGGGGGAGTTTGGGGGATTTGGGGGCACATTGGTGACACTCAGGTGACACTCAGGTGACATTGGGGTGTCCCCACAGGCAGGTGGCAGTGCGACAGGACACTGTGGGGGTCAGGGTGTGTCTGTCACCCCCAGGTGACACTCAGGTGACACTCAGCTGTCCCCACAGGAGGGTGGCAGTGCAGCAGGACACGGGTGGGGTCAGGGTGTGTCTGTCACCCCCAGGTGACACTCAGCTGTCCCCACAGGCGGGTGGCAGTCCGACAGGACACGTGCAGCATCGTGGCCATCTCGCTGAACATCCTGCAGCGCGTGCACCCGGTGATCTGGTCCCTGAGCTCGCTGCCCTTCGACTGCACCCAGGCCCTGCCCGTGCCCAAACCCATCGGTCAGTGACGGTGACACAGTGACAGTGACAGTGACAGTGACACAGTGACAGTGACACAGTGACAGTGACAGTGACACAGTGACAGTGACACAGTGACACAGTGACAGTGACACAGTGACACAGTGACACAGTGACACAGTGACAGTGATCTGGTCCCTGAGCTCGCTGCCCTTCGACTGCACCCAGGCCCTGCCCGTGCCCAAACCCATCGGTCAGTGACGGTGACAGGGACAGGGACACAGTGACAGTGACAGTGACACAGTGACACAGGGACAGTGACACAGTGACAGTGACAGTGACACAGTGACAGTGACAGTGACAGTGACAGTGACACAGTGACAGTGACACAGTGACACAGTGACAGTGACAGTGACACAGTGACACAGTGACGGTGACACAGTGACAGTGACAGTGACACAGTGACAGTGACAGTGACAGTGACAGTGACACAGTGACGGTGACACAGTGACAGTGACACAGTGACACAGTGACAGTGACAGTGATCTGGTCCCTGAGCTCGCTGCCCTTCGACTGCACCCAGGCCCTGCCCGTGCCCAAACCCATCGGTCAGTGACGGGGACAGTGACAGTGACACAGTGACAGTGACAGTGACACAGTGACAGTGACACAGTGACAGTGACACAGTGACAGTGACAGTGACAGTGACACAGTGACACAGTGACGGTGACACAGTGACACAGTGACAGTGACAGTGACGGTGACACAGTGACAGTGACGGTGACACAGTGACAGTGACACAGGGACACAGGGACAGTGACACAGTGACAGTGACACAGTGACAGGGACAGTGACACAGTGACAGTGACACAGTGACAGTGACACAGTGACACAGTGACAGTGACACAGTGACAGGGACAGGGACTGTGACACAGTGACAGTGACACAGTGGCACAGTGACACTGTCCCTGTCCCCATGTCGCAGGGGGTGTTGTGACGGTGACAATGACAATGACACTGTCCCCATGTCCCAGGGGGTGATGGTGACAATGACAATGACACTGTCCCCATGTCCTAGGGGGTGTAGTGAGGGTGACAGTGGTGACGGTGACAATGACACTGACACTGTCCCCATGTCCCCATGTCCCTGGGGGTGTGCTGATGGTTACAATGACAATGACACTGTCCCCATGTCCCAGGGGGTGTGATGAGGGTGACAATGACACTGACACTGTCCCCAATGTCCCCGTGTCCCAGGGGGTGTGGTGACGGTGACAATGACACTGACACTGTCCCCATGTCCCCATGTCCCCCTGTCCCAGGGGGCGTGGTGACAATGACAATGACACTGACATTGTCCCCGTGTCCCAGGGGGCGTGGTGACAGTGACAATGACAATGACACTGTCCCCATGTCCCCGTGTCCCAGGGGGCGTGGTGACAATGTTCTGACACTGACACTGACATTGTCCCCGTGTCCCAGGGGGCGTGGTGACAGTGACAATGACACTGACACTGACCCTGTCCCCATGTCCCTGGGGGTGTGCTGATGGTGACAATGACAATGACACTGTCCCCATGTCCCAGGGGGTGACGGTGACAATGACACTGACACTGTCCCCATGTCCCCATGTCCCCGTGTCCCAGGGGGCGTGGTGACAATGACAATGACACTGACATTGTCCCCGTGTCCCAGGGGGCATTGTGACAGTGACAATGACAATGACACTGACATTGTCCCCGTGTCCCAGGGGGCGTGGTGACAATGTTCTGACACTGACACTGACATTGTCCCTGTGTCCCAGGGGGTGTGGTGACAATGACAATGACACTGACACTGTCCCCATGTCCCAGGGGGTGACGGTGACAATGACACTGACACTGTCCCCAATGTCCCAGGGGGTGTTGGTGACAATGACACTGACACTGTCCCCAATGTCCCCATGTCCCCGTGTCCCAGGGGGCGTTGTGACAATGTTGTGACAATGACACTGACATTGTCCCCGTGTCCCAGGGGGCGTGGTGACAGTGACATTGACACTGACACTGACACTGTCCCCGTGTCCCAGGGGGCGTGGTGACAATGACACTGACACTGACACTGTCCCCATGTCCCAGGGGGTGTGGTGACAATGACACTGACACTGTCCCCATGTCCCCGTGTCCCAGGGGGTGTGGTGACAGTGACAATGACACTGACACTGACATTGTCCCCGTGTCCCAGGGGGTGTGGTGACAGTGACAATGACAATGACACTGTCCCCGTGTCCCAGGGGGTGACGGTGACAATGACACTGACACTGTCCCCAATGTCCCCATGTCCCCGTGTCCCAGGGGGCGTTGTGACAATGTTGTGACAATGACACTGACATTGTCCCCGTGTCCCAGGGGGTGTTGTGATCTTCGCTGTGAACTCGCTGCTGTACCTGAACCAGAGCGTGCCCCCGTACGGGGTGGCGCTGAACAGCCTCACCTGCGGCACCACCGTGTTCCCGCTCCGTGAGTGGCACTGTCACTGTCCCTGTCCTGTCCCTGTCCCCTGTCACTGTCCCTGTCACCATCCCTGTCACTGTCACCTGTCACTGTCCCCTGTCACTGTCCCTGTCCCATTCCTGTCCCCGTATGGGGTGGCGCTGAACAGCCTCACCTGCGGCACCACTGTGTTCCCGCTCCGTGAGTGACACTGTCACTGTCCCTGTCACCTGTCACCTGTCACCATCCCTGTCACTGTCCCTGTCACCATCCCTGTCACCTGTCACTGTTCCCTGTCCCTGTCCCATTCCTGTCCCCGTCCCCGCTGTGAATGTCCCCATCCCTGTCCCTGTCCTCAGTTGTGACTGTCCCCATTGTCCCTGTCCCCATCTCTGTCTCATCCCTGTCCCCATCCCTGTCCTGTCCATGTCCCATCCCTGTCCCTGTCCCCATCCCTGTCCCCACTGTGACTCTCCCATCCCTGCCCTGTCCCTGTCCCCATCCCTGTCCCCACTGTGACTGTCACCATCCCTGTCCCTGTCCCCATCCCCACTGTCCCCATCCCCACTGTCCCTGTCCCATCCCTGTCCCCACTGTGACTGTCCCCATCACTGTCCCTGTCCCCATCACTGTCCCTGTCCCCACTGTCCCCATCACTGTCCCTGTCCCCATCACTGTCCCTGTCCCATCCCCACTGTCCCTGTCCCCATCCCCACTGTCCCCATCCCCACTGTCCCTGTCCCCATCCCCACTGTCCCCACTGTCCCCATCACTGTCCCTGTCCCCACTGTCCCTGTCCCCACTGTCCCCATCACTGTCCCTGTCCCCACTGTCCCTGTCCCATCCCTGTCCCCATCCCCACTGTCCCCATCACTGTCCCTGTCCCGTCCCTGTGCCCATCACTGTCCGTCCCCACTGTCCCCATCCCTGTCCCTGTCCCTGTCCCTGTCCCCATCCCTGTCCCTGTCCCTGTCCCTGTCCCATCCCTGTCCCCATCCCCACTGTCCCCATCAGTGTCCCTGTCCCGTCCCTGTCCCCATCACTGTCCCTGTCCCCATCCCCACTGTCCCCTGTCCCATCCCCACTGTCCCCATCCCCACTGTCCCTGTCCCCACTGTCCCCATCCCCACTGTCCCCATCCCCACTGTCCCCATCCCCACTGTCCCCACTGTCCCTGTCCCCACTGTCCCTGTCCCCACTGTCCCCATCCCCACTGTCCCCACTGTCCCTGTCCCCACTGTCCCCACTGTCCCTGTCCCCACTGTCCCCATCCCCATTGTCCCCATCCCCACTGTCCCTGTCCTCACTGTCCCCTGTCCCATCCCTGTCCCCATCCCCACTGTCCCCATCCCCACTGTCCCTGTCCCCACTGTCCCCATCCCCACTGTCCCCATTCCCACTGTCCCCACTGTCCCCATCACTGTCCCTGTCCCCACTGTCCCATCCCCACTGTCCCTGTCCCATCCCTGTCCCCATCCCCACTGTCCCCATCCCTGTCCCTGTCCCCACTGTCCCTGTCCCGTCCCTGTCCCCATCCCCACTGTCCCTGTCCCATCCCTGTCCCCTGTCCCCATCGCTGTCCCCATCGCTGTCCCTGTCCCATCGCTGTCCCCATCCCTGTCCCGTCCCCAGGGGTCCAGGAGGGCGTGAGGATGACTCTGGACTGTGCCCAGGCCACCTTCATCTCCTATGACAAGATGGTCATCTCGCTCAAGGGGGGGGAGATGTGAGTCTGGGGGGTCCTGGGGGTGTCCCCGAGGGTTTGGGGGTGTCCCCAAGGGTTCAGGGGTGTCCCCAGGGGTCTGGGGGTGTCCCCGAGGGTCTGGGGGTGTCCCCAAGGGTTTGGGGTGTCCCCAAAGATTAGGGGGTGTCCCCAAGGATTTGGGGGTGTCCCCAGGG
The DNA here is from genome assembly GCF_047830755.1 of Zonotrichia albicollis. Lineage (NCBI taxonomy): Eukaryota > Metazoa > Chordata > Aves > Passeriformes > Passerellidae > Zonotrichia > Zonotrichia albicollis. Next base: position 155,310,078 of record NC_133819.1, on the reverse strand, counting down.
GTTTGGGGTGTCCCCGAGGGTCTGGAGGTGTCCCCGAGGGTCTGGGGGTGTCCCCAAGGGTTTGGGGTGTCCCCATGTCCCCCCCCAAAGTGCCACCCCCTGTCCCAGCCATGTCCTGGCACTGCTCAGGGACAGGGTGAGCTCTGTCCCCTCCTGCCCTGGGACACCCCTGGGGGTTTCTGGGGGGACTTTTGGGGGTCTCCAGGGATTTTAGGGGGTCCTGGGGGTGTCCCCAGGGGTTCGGGGGTGTCCCCAGGGGTTTGGGGGTGTCCCCAAGGGTTTGGGGGTGTCCCCAAGCGTTTGTCACCCCCCTGAGTGTCCCTTTGCCATCCCAGCCGTGTCCTGATGCTCATCACGGACAGGATGAGCTCTGTCCCTGGGACAAGAGTTGGGGGTCCCTGAGTTTCTGGGGTGACTTTTGGGGGTCTCCAGGGATTTTGGGGGGTCCTGGGGGTGTCCCCAAGGGTTCAGGGGTGTCCCCAAGGGTTCGGGGGTGTCCCCAAGGGTCTGTCACCCCCCTGAGTGTCCCTCTCTCTGTCCCAGCTACGTGCTGACGCTGATCACGGATGGGATGCGCTCTGTCCTGTGGGGGTCTCTGGGGGTCCTGGTTTTTCTGGGGGTGTCCCCAAGGGTTTGGGGGTGTCCCCAGGGGTTCGGGGGTGTCCCCAAGGGTCTGGGGGTGTCCCCAAGGGTTTGTCACCCCCCTGAGTGTCCCTTTGCCATCCCAGCCGTGTCCTGGTGCTGATCACGGACGGGATGAGCTCTGTCCCTGGGACAAGAGTTGGGGGTCCCTGAGTTTCTGGGGTGACTTTTGGGGGTCTTCAGGGATTTTGGGGGGTCCTGGGGGTGTCCCCAAGGGTTCAGGGATGTCCCCAGGGGTCTGTCACCCCCCGAGTGTCCCTCTCTCTGTCCCAGCTCTGTGCTGACGCTGATCACGGACAGGATGGGCTCTGTCCTGTGGGGGTCTCTGGGGGTCCTGGTTTTTCTGGGGGTGTCCCCAAGGGTTCAGGGTGTCCCCAAGGGTTCGGGGGTGTCCCCAGGGTCTGTCACCCCCTGAGTGTCCCTCTCTCTGTCCCATCTCTGAGCTGACGCTGATCACGGACGGGATGCGCTCTGTCCTGTGGGGGTCCCTGGGGGTCTCTGGGGGTCCTGGTTTTTCTAGGGGTGTCCCCGAGGGTCTGGGGGTGTCCCCAAGGGTTTGGGGGTGTCCCCAGGGGTCTGGGGGTGTCCCCAGGGTTTGTCACCCCCTGAGTGTCCCTCTCTCTGTCCCATCTCCGTGCTGACGCTGATCACGGACGGGATGCGCTCTGTCCTGTGGGGGTCCCTGGGGGTCTTTGGGGGTCCTGGTTTTTCTGGGGGTGTCCCCAGGGATTTGGGGTGTCCCCAGGGGTTTGGGGGTGTCCCCAAGGGTTCGGGGGTGTCCCCAAGGGTTCAGGGGTGTCCCCAAGGGTCTGTCACCCCCTGAGTGTCCCTCTCTCTGTCCCAGCTACGTGCTGACGCTGATCACAGACGGGATGGGCTCTGTCCTGTGGGACAGTGGGGGTCTCTGGGGGTCCTGGTTTTTCTGGGGGTGTCCCCGAGGGTCTGGGGGTGTCCCCAGGGTTTGGGGGTGTCCCCAAGGATTCGGGGTGTCCCCAGGGGTCTGTCACCCCCTGAGTGTCCCTCTCTGTCCCATCTCCGTGCTGACGCTGATCACGGACGGGATGCGCTCTGTCCTGTGGGGGTCTTTGGGGGTCCTGGTTTTTCTGGGGGTGTCCCCAGGGGTTTGGGGTGTCCCCAAGGGTTCAGGGTGTCCCCAGGGTCTGTCACCCCCCTGAGTGTCCCTCTCTCTGTCCCAGCTACGTGCTGACGCTGATCACGGACGGGATGCGCTCCGTGCGCTCCTTCCACTTTGACAAAGCGGCCGCGTCCGTCCTGACCACCTGTGTGAGCACCTGGGGACACTGGGGACAGTCTGGGGACACTGGGGACACTGGGGACATCTGGGGACACCTGGGGACAGTCTGGGACACTGGGGACAGTCTGGGGACAGTCTGGGGACATCTGGGGACACTGGGGACAGTCTGGGACACTGGGGACAGTCTGGGGACAGTCTGGGACACTGGGGACATCTGGGGACACTGGGGACAGTCTGGGACACTGGGGACAGTCTGGGGACAGTCTGGGGACACTGGGGACACTGGGGACACTGGGGACATCTGGGGACAGTGGGGACACTGGGGATACCTGGGGACAGTCTGGGGACACCTGGGGACAATCTGGGACACTGGGGACACCTGGGGACAGTCTGGGGACACTGGGGACAGTCTGGGGACACTGGGGACAGTCTGGGGACACTGGGGACACCACTGGGGACACTGGGGACAGTGGGGACAGTCTGGGGACACTGGGGACATCTGGGGACACCTGGGGACAGTCTGGGACACTGGGGACAGTCTGGGGACACTGGGGACATCTGGGGACAGTCTGGGGACACTGGGGACACCTGGGGACAGTCTGGGGCACTGGGGACAGTCTGGGACACTGGGGACACTGGGGACACTCTGGGGACACTGGGGACAGTCTGGGGACACCTGGGGACACTGGGGACAGTCTGGGGACACTGGGGACAGTCTGGGGACACTGGGGACATCTGGGGACAGTCTGGGACACCTGGGGACAGTCTGGGGACACTGGGGACACTGGGGACACCTGGGGACACTGGGGACACTGGGGACACTGGGGACAGTGTGGGACACTGGGGACAGTCTGGGGACACCTGGGGACACTGGGGACAGTCTGGGACACTGGGGACATCTGGGGACACTGGGGACACCTGGGGACACTGGGGACACTGGGGACACTGGGGACAGTCTGGGGACACCTGGGGACACTGGGGACAGTCTGGGGACACTGGGGACACTGGGGACAGTCTGGGACACTGGGGACAGTCTGGGGACACTGGGGACATCTGGGGACACTGGGGACAGTCTGGGGACACTGGGGACACCTGGGGACACTGGGGACACTGGGGACACTGGGGACAGTGGGGACACCTGGGGACACTGGGGTCACCTGGGGACAGTCTGGGGACACTGGGGACAGTGGGGACATCTGGGGACAGTCTGGGACAGTCTGGGGACACTGGGGACACCTGGGGACACTGGGGTCACCTGGGGACAGTCTGGGGACACTGGGGACAGTCTGGGACACTGGGGACAGTCTGGGGACACCTGGGGACAGTCTGGGACACTGGGGACATCTGGGGACACTGGGGACAGTCTGGGGACATCTGGGGACACCTGGGGACACTGGGGACAGTCTGGGGACACTGGGGACAGTCTGGGGACACTGGGGACACTGGGGACAGTCTGGGGACACTGGGGACAGTCTGGGACACTGGGGACACTGGGGACAGTCTGGGGACACTGGGGACAGTCTGGGGACACCTGGGGACACTGGGGATACCTGGGGACATCTGGGGACATCTGGGGACACTGGGGACACTGGGGACACTGGGGATACCTGGGGACATCTGGGGACACCTGGGGACAGTCTGGGGACAGTCTGGGGACAGTGGGGACACTGGGGACACCTGGGGACACTGGGGACAGTCTGGGACACTGGGGACAGTGGGGACAGTGGGGACACTGGGGACACTGGGGACAGTCTGGGACACTGGGGACAGTGGGGACAGTGGGGACACTGGGGACACTGGGGACAGTCTGGGGACACCTGGGGACAGTCTGGGGACACCTGGGGACAGTCTGGGGACACCTGGGGACACTGGGGACAGTCTGGGGACAGTCTGGGGACACTGGGGACAGTCTGGGGACACTGGGGACAGTCTGGGACACTGGGGACAGTCTGGGGACACCTGGGGACACTGGGGACATCTGGGGACACCTGGGGACAGTCTGGGGACATCTGGGGACACCTGGGCACACCTGGGGATACTCAGGGACACTGGGGACATTTGGGGACAGTCTGGGGGACAACTGGGGACACTCAGGAGACACTGGGGACATCCCTGGGGACACCTGGGGCACAGTCTAGGGAGACTTAGGGACAGTCGGGGGACACCTGGAGGCACTTGGGGACAGCTGGGGGACACTGGGGGACAGTGGGGGTCACCTGGGAGGCACTGGGGACACCTGGGGGACAGCTAGGAACACCTGGGCACACCTGAGGGCTCTTTGAGGACACTGGGGCACACCTGGTCACGCTGAGGTGGTGCTGAGGTGGCCCTGGGGTGACACCTGGTGACCCTAAGTGACACCTGTGTCCCCAGATGGTGCCCCTGGAGCCCGGCTATCTGTTCCTGGGCACACCTGGGCACACCTGGGCACACCTGGTGACACTCAGGTGACACTCAGGTGCCATGTGTGCCATGTGTGTCCCCAGATGGTGCCATTGGAGCCCGGCTATCTGTTCCTGGGCACACCTGGGCACACCTGGTGACCCTGAGGTGACACTCAGGTGACACTCAGGTGCCATGTGTGTCCCCAGATGGTGCCATTGGAACCCGGTTACCTGTTCCTGGGCACACCTGGGCACACCTGGGCACACCTGGTGACACTCAGGTGCCATGTGTCCCCAGATGGTGCCATTGGAACCCGGTTACCTGTTCCTGGGCACACCTGGGCACACCTGGTGACACTGGGTGACACTGGGTGACACTCAGGTGACACTCAGGTGCCATGTGTGCCATGTGTGCCATGTGTGTCCCCAGATGGTGCCCCTGGAACCCGGTTACCTGTTCCTGGGCACACCTGGTGACACTGGGTGACCCTGGGGTGACACTCAGGTGACACTCAGGGGACACTCAGGTGACACTCAGGTGCCATGTGTGTCCCCAGATGGTGCCATTGGAGCCGGGCTATCTGTTCCTGGGCACACCTGGGCACACCTGGTGACACTGGGTGACACTCAGGTGACACTCAGGTGCCATGTGTGTCCCCAGATGGTGCCATTGGAGCCCGGCTATCTGTTCCTGGGCACACCTGGGGACACTCAGGTGACACTCAGGTGCCCTGTGTGCCATGTGTGTCCCCAGATGGTGCCCCTGGAGCCCAGCTATCTGTTCCTGGGCACACCTGGTGACACTGGGTGACACTGGGTGACACTCAGGTGACACTGGGGTGCCATGTCTGTCCCCAGATGGTGCCATTGGAACCTGGTTACCTGTTCCTGGGCACACCTGGGCACACCTGGTGACACTCAGGTGACACTCAGGTGCCATGTGTGTCCCCAGATGGTGCCATTGGAACCCGGGCTATCTGTTCCTGGGCACACCTGGGCACACCTGGTGACACTGGGTGACACTGGGTGACACTGAGGTGCCATGTGTGCCATGTGTGTCCCCAGATGGTGCCATTGGAACCTGGTTACCTGTTCCTGGGCACACCTGGTGACCCTGAGGTGACACTCAGGTGACACTCAGGTGACACTCAGGTGCCATGTGTGCCCTGTCTGTCCCCAGATGGTGCCATTGGAGCCCGGCTATCTGTTCCTGGGCACACCTGGGCACACCTGGGCACACCTGGTGACACTCAGGTGACACTCAGGTGACACTCAGGTGACACTCAGGTGCCATGTGTGCCATGTGTCCCCAGATGGTGCCATTGGAGCCCGGTTACCTGTTCCTGGGCACACCTGGTGACACTCAGGTGACACTCAGGTGCCATGTGTGCCCTGTGTGCCCTGTGTCCCCAGATGGTGCCATTGGAACCCGGTTACCTGTTCCTGGGCACACCTGGTGACACTGGGTGACACTCAGGTGCCATGTGTGCCATGTGTGCCATGTGTGCCCTGTGTGTCCCCAGATGGTGCCCCTGGAACCCGGTTACCTGTTCCTGGGCACACCTGGTGACACTCAGGTGCCATGTGTGCCATGTGTGCCATGTGTGCCATGTGTCCCCAGATGGTGCCATTGGAACCCAGTTACCTGTTCCTGGGCACACCTGGTGACACTGGGTGACACTGGGTGACACTCAGGTGACACTCAGGTGCCCCTGTGTCCCCAGATGGTGCCATTGGAACCCGGTTACCTGTTCCTGGGCACACCTGGTGACACTGGGTGACACTGGGTGACACTCAGGTGACACTCAGGTGACACTCAGGTGCCATGTGTGCCATGTGTGCCCCCAGATGGTCCCTCTGGAACCCGGTTACCTGTTCCTGGGCACACCTGGTGACACTGGGTGACACTCAGGTGACACTCAGGTGACACTCAGGTGCCATGTGTGCCATGTGTGCCATGTCTGTCCCCAGATGGTGCCATTGGAGCCCGGTTACCTGTTCCTGGGCACACCTGGTGACACTCAGGTGCCATGTGTGCCCTGTGTCCCCAGATGGTGCCCCTGGAACCCGGTTACCTGTTCCTGGGCACACCTGGGCACACCTGGTGACCCTCAGGTGACACTGGGTGACACTCAGTGCCATGTCTGTCCCCAGATGGTGCCATTGGAACCCGGTTACCTGTTCCTGGGCTCCCGCCTGGGGAACTCCCTCCTGCTCAGGTACACGGAGAAGCTGCAGGAGGCGCCCGCGGGGCCCGGCCGGGACGCGCCCGACCGACAGGTGAGGGCCCAAAATGGCACCTGGGCACCCCAAAATGAACCTGGGCACCCCAAAATCCTCCCTGGGCACCCCAAAATCCACCTGAGCACCCTGAAATGCACCTGGGCACCCCGAAATCTACCTGGCATCCCCAAAAATCCCCATCCCAGAGCTGCCGGCCAGGCTGGGCAGGGAGGGGCCCGACCGGCAGGTGAGGGCCCAAAATATCACCTGGGGATCCCCAAAATCAACCTGGCATCCCCAAAATCTACCTGGGCACCCTGAAATGCACCTGGGGATCCCCAAAATCCTCCCTGGGCACCCCAAAATGGCACCTGGGCACCCCAAAATGAGCCTGGGGATCCCAAAATCCTCCCTGGGCACCCCAAAATGGCACCTGGGCACCCCAAAATGAGCCTGGGGATCCCAAAATCCACCTGGGCACCCTGAAATGCACCTGGGGATCCCCAAAATCCACCTGGGCACCCCAAAATCGACCTGGGCACCCTGAAAATCCACCTGGCATCCCCAAAATCCACCTGGGCACCCCAAAATGCACCTGGGCACCCTGAAATGCACCTGGGGATCCCCAAAATGAACCTGGGGATCCCCGAAATCCCCCCAAAATCCACCTGGGCACCCCAAAATCCACCTGGGCACCCTGAAATGCACCTGGGGATCCCCAAAATGAACATGGGAAGCCCAAAATGAACATGGAGACCCCAAAATCCACCTGGGCACCCCAAAATGAACCTGGGCAACCCGAAATTCACATGGGCACCCCGAAATGAACCTGGGGATCCCCGAAATCCTCCCAAAATCCATCTGGGGACCCCAGAATCCTCCCTGGGCACTCCGAAATGCACCTGGGGATCCCCAAAATCCACCTGGGCACCCCAAAATCCACCTGGGCACCCTGAAATGCACCTGGGGATCCCCAAAATCTACCTGGGCACCCCAAAATGAACCTGGGGATCCCAAAATGAACCTGGGCACCCCGAAATGCACCTGGGCACCCCAAAATGAACCTGGAGATCCCCAAAATCCTCCCAAAATCCACCTGGGCACCCCAAAATCCACCTGGGCACCCTGAAATGCACCTGGGGATCCCCAAAATGGCACCTGGGCACCCCAAAATCCACCTGGGCACCCTGAAATGCACCTGGGGAACCCAAAATGAACCTGGGTACCCTGAAATGCACCTGGGGATCCCCAAAATCTACCTGGGCAACCCAAAATCCACCTGGGCACCCCAAAATGAACCTGGGCACCCTGAAATGCACCTGGGGATCCCCAAAATCTACCTGGGCATCCCCAAAATCCACCTGGGCACCCCAAAATCCTCCATGGGCACCCTGAAATGCACCTGGGAACCCCAAAATGCAAATGGGCACCCCGAAATGAACCTGGGCACCCCAAAATCCTCCCTGGGCACCCCAAAATGAACCTGGGCACCCCGAAACGAACCTGGGCACCCCAAAATTCACATGGGCACCCCGAAATGAACCTGGGCACCCCGAAATTCACATGGGAACCCCGAAATGAACCTGGGCACCCCGAAATTCACATGGGCACCCCGAAATTCACCTGGGCACCCCAAAAATCCTCCCTGGGCACCCTGAAATCCTCCCTGGGCACCTCAAAAATCCACCTGGGCACCCTGAAATGCACCTGGGGATCCCCAAAACTCACCTGGGCACCCCAAACCTGTCCCTCTGTCCCCCCAGGAGGAGCCCCCGGTGAAGAAGAAACGCTCGGAGCCATCGGGGCCGTGGGCAGGTGGGGACACCTGGGGACAGTGGGGACACCTGGGGACAGTGGGGACACCTGGGGACACCTGGGGGGGTTTGGGGACACCTGGGGACAGTGGGGACACCTGGGGACACACCTGGGGACACCTGGGGACAGTGGGGACACCTGGGGATACCTGGGGACAGTGGGGACACTTTGGGGACACCTGGGGACACCTGGGGGTAATGGGGACACCTGGGGACAGTGGGGACACCTGGGGATACCTGGGGACAGTGGGGACACTTTGGGGACACCTGGGGATACCTGGGGACACCTGGGGACAGTGGGGACACCGGGGGACACCTGGGGGGGTTTGGGGACACCTGGGGACACTGGGGACACTTTGGGGACACCTGGGGACACCTGGGGGTAATGGGGACACCTGGGGACACTGGGGACACCTGGGGACACCTGGGGGGTTTGGGGACACCTAGGGACACCTGGGGACACTTTGGGGACACCTGGGGACAGTGGGGACACCTGGGGACACCTGGGGACATTCCTGTGGACACTTGGGGACAGCTGGGACACACCTGGGGGTACTGGAGACACCTGGGGACAGTGGGGACACCTGGGGACACTTTGGGGACAGTGGGGACACCTGGGGACAGTGGGGACAGTGGGGACACCTGGGGACACTTTGGGGACAGTGGGGACACCTGGGGACACCTGGGGGTAATGGGGGACAGTGGGGACACCTGGGGACACCTGGGGACAGTGGGGACACCTGGGGGTATCCCTGTGGACACTTGGGGACAGTCTGGGGACACCTGGACACACCTGGGGACACCTGGGGACACCTGGGGACACCGGGGGACACCTGGGGGTAATGGGGGACAGTGGGGACACCTGGGGACACCTGGGGGTAATGGGGGACAGTGGGGACACCTGGGGGTAATGGGGGACAGTGGGGACACCTGGGGACACCGGGGGACACTTTGGGGACACCTGGGGGGGTTTGGGGACACCTGGGGACAGTGGGGACACCTGGGGACACTTTGGGGACACCTGGGGACATCTGGGGGGGTTTGGGGACACCTGGGGACAGTGGGGACAGTCTGGGGACACCTGGGGACACTTTGGGGAGAGTGGGGACACCTGGGGACACTTTGGGGACACCTGGGGGGGTTTGGGGACAGTGGGGACAGTCTGGGGACACCTGGGGACACCCTGGGGGGGTTTGGGGACACCTGGGGACAGTGGGGACAGTCTGGGGACACCTGGAGACACCTGAGGACACACCTGGGGACACCCGGGGGGCATTGGGGACACCTGGGGACACTCTGGGACACCTGGGGACACTTTGAGGATACTGGGGACACTGGGGGACACCTGGACACACCTGGGGACCCGTGTCACCTGTAGAGACACTGGGGGGTGACACTGGGTGACAGTTCTGTCCCAGGGGGGTGACAGTAGGTGACACTGGGTGGCACAGGTGACACAGGTGACACTCATGTGCGTGTCCCAGGTGGGTGACAATAGGTGACAATGGGTGACACAGGTGTGTCCCTGTTCCAGGGGGGTGACAGTAGGTGACAGTAGGTGACACACGCATGTCCCTGTGGCAGGGGGGTGACAATGTGTGACAGTGGGTGACACAGGTGACACAGGTGACAATAGGTGACAGTAGGTGACACAGGGGTGACCGTGGGTGACACAGGTGACAGTAGGTGACAATGGGTGACACAGGGGTGACACAGGTGACAGTAGGTGACACACCTGTCCCTGTGCAGGGGGGTGACAGTAGGTGACACAGGTGACACTCCTGTCCCTGTGCAGAGGGGTGACAATGGGTGACAGTAGGTGACACAGGTGACAGTAGGTGACAATAGGTGACAGTAGGTGACACAGGTGACAGTGGGTGACACAGGTGACACAGGTGACACAGGTGACACTCCTGTCCCTGTGCAGGGGGGTGACAGTAGGTGACAATGGGTGACAGTAGGTGACACAGGGGTGACCGTGGGTGACACAGGTGACAGTAGGTGACACAGGTGACAGTGGGTGACACAGGTGACAGTAGGTGACACAGGTGACAATGGGTGACCGTGGGTGACACAGGTGACACAGGTGACACCCCTGTCCCTGTGCAGGGGGGTGACAATGGGTGACAGTGGGTGACACAGGGGTGACCGTGGGTGACAGTAGGTGACACAGGTGACAGTAGGTGACAATGGGTGATAGTAGGTGACAGTGGGTGACACTCCTGTCCCTGTGCAGGGGGTGACAATGGGTGACAGTAGGTGACACAGGTGACACAGGTGACACAGGTGACACTCCTGTCCCTGTGCAGGGGGGTGACACAGGTGACAATAGGTGACAGTAGGTGACACAGGTGACACAGGTGACACAGGTGACACAGGTGACAGTAGGTGACACAGGGGTGACAATGGGTGACACAGGTGACAGTAGGTGACACAGGTGACACAGGTGACACAGGTGACACAGGTGACAGTAGGTGACACAGGGGTGACAATGGGTGACAGTAGGTGACACAGGTGACAGTAGGTGACACAGGGGTGACAATGGGTGACACAGGTGACAGTAGGTGACACAGGTGACACAGGTGACACCCCTGTCCCTGTGCAGGGGGGTGACAATGGGTGACCGTGGGTGACACAGGTGACACAGGTGACACCCCTGTCCCCGTGCAGGGGGGTGACAATGGGTGACACAGGTGACACAGGTGACACAGGTGACAATGGGTGACCGTGGGTGACCCAGGTGACACAGGTGACACCCCTGTCCCCGTGCAGGGGGGAAGCCGCAGGCGCAGGACGAGGTGGACGAGATCGAGGTGTACGGCAGCGAGGCGGCCTCGGGGACACAGCTGGCCACCTACTCCTTCGAGGTACTGTCATTGTCACCTGTGTGTCACCTGTGTGTCACCTGTGTCACCTGTCATCTGTCTGTCACATCCCTGTCACAGCTGGCCACCTACTCCTTCGAGGTAATGTCACCTGTCATTGTCACCTGTGTGTCACCTGTGTGTCACCTCTGTGTCTGTCACCTGTCTGTCACACACAGCTGGCCACCTACTCCTTCGAGGTACTGTCACCTGTGTGTCACCTGTGTGTCACCTGTGTGTCACCTGTGTGTCTGTCTGTCACATCCCTGTCACACACAGCTGGCCACCTACTCCTTCGAGGTAATGTCATTGTCATTGTCACCTCCCTGTCACCTGTGTGTCACCTGTGTGTCTGTCTGTCACCTCCCTGTCACACCCAGCTGGCCACCTATTCCTTCAAGGTACTGTCATTGTCACCTGTGTGTCACCTCCCTGTCACCTCCCTGTCACACCCAGCTGGCCACCTACTCCTTCGAGGTACTGTCACTGTCACCTGTCATTGTCACCTGTCATTGTCACCTCTGTGTCTGTCACCTGTGTGTCACACACAGCTGGCCACCTACTCCTTCGAGGTACTGTCATTGTCACCTGTCATTGTCACCTCCCTGTCACCTGTGTGTCTGTCACACACAGCTGGCCACCTACTCCTTCGAGATACTGTCACCTGTGTGTCACCTGTGTCACCTGTCATCTGTCTGTCACCTGTGTGTCACCTCCCTGTCCCCTGTGTGTCTGTCTGTCACCTCCCTGTCACAGCTGGCCACCTACTCCTTCAAGGTAATGTCATTGTCACCTGTGTGTCATCTGTCTGTCATCTGTCACCTGTGTCACTTCCCTGTCACACCCAGCTGGCCACCTATTCCTTCGAGGTACTGTCATTGTACCTCTGTGTCACCTTCTTGTGACCTCCCTGTCACCTGTGTGTCACCTTTCACCTCCGTGTCACCTCCCTGTCACCCGTCACCTCCTTGTCAGCTTTGTGTCACCTGTCTGTCACCTGTGTCACATCTTTGTGACCCCCAGCTGGCCACCTGTTCCTTTGAGATACTGTCACTGTCACCTGTATGTCACCTGTGTGTCACCTGTGTGTCATCTGTGTGTCACCTGTGTGTCACCTGTGTGTCACCCGTGTGTCACCTGTGTGTCACCTGTCACCTGTGTGTCACCTGTGTGTCACCTGTGTGTCCCCTGTGTGTCACCTGTGTGTCACCTGTGTGATACCTGTGTGTCACCTGTGTGTCACCTGTGTGTCACCTGTGTGTCACCTGTGTGTCATCTGTGTGTCACCCGTGTGTCACCTGTCATCTGTGTGTCACCCGTGTGTCACCTGTGTGTCACCTGTGTGTCACCTGTCACCTGTGTGTCACCTGTCACCTGTGTATCACCCGTGTGTCATCTGTGTGATACCTGTGTGTCACCCGTGTGTCACCTGTCATCTGTGTGTCACCTGTGTGTCACCCGTGTGTCACCTGTGTGTCACCTGTGTATCACCTGTCTGTCACCCGTGTGTCACCTGTGTGTCTCCTGTGTGTCACCTGTGTGTCACCCCTGTGTCACCTGTGTATCACCTGTCTGTCACCCGTGTGTCACCTGTGTGTCACCTGTGTGTCATCTGTGTGTCACCTGTGTGTCACCTGTGTGTCACCTGTGTGTCACCTGTGTATCACCTGTGTGTCACCCGTGTGTCACCCGTGTGTCACCTGTGTATCACCTGTGTGTCACCCGTGTGTCACCCGTGTATCACCTGTGTGTCATCTGTGTGTCACCTGTGTGTCACCCGTGTGTCACCTGTGTGTCTCCTGTGTGTCACCTGTGTGTCACCTGTGTGTCACCCGTGTGTCACCCGTGTGTCACCTGTGTGTCACCTGTGTGTCACCTGTCTGTCATCTGTGGCACCCGTGTGTCACCCGTGTGTCCCCCGTGTGTCACCTGTGTGTCACCTGTCATCTGTGTGTCACCTGTGTGTCACCTGTGTGTCATCTGTGTGTCACCTGTGTGTCACCCATGTGTCACCTGTGTGTCACCTGTGTGTCACCTGTGTGTCACCTGTCTGTCATCTGTGGCACCCGTGTGTCACCCGTGTGTCCCCCGTGTGTCACCTGTGTGTCACCTGTCATCTGTGTGTCACCTGTGTGTCACCTGTGTGTCATCTGTGTGTCACCTGTGTGTCACCCCTGTGTCACCCGTGTGTCACCTGTGTGTCACCCGTGTGTCACCTGTCACCCGTGTGTCACCCGTGTGTCACCTGTGTCACCTGTGTGTCACCTGTGTGTCACCCGTGTGTCACCTGTGTGTCACCCGTGTGTCACCCGTGTGTCACCTGTGTGATACCTGTGTGTCACCTGTGTGTCACCCGTGTGTCACCCGTGTGTCACCTCCCTGTCACCCGTGTGTCACCCGTGTGTCACCTGTGTGTCACCTGTGTGTCACCTGTCACCTGTGTGTCACCCGTGTGTCACCTGTGTGTCACCTGTGTGTCACCTGTGTGTCACCCGTGTGTCACCTGTGTGTCACCTGTGTGTCACCCATGTGTCACCCGTGTGTCACCTGTGTGATACCTGTGTGTCACCTGTGTGTCACCCGTGTGTCACCCGTGTGTCACCTGTGTGTCACCTGTGTGTCACCTGTCATCTGTGTGTCACCTGTGTGTCACCTGTGTGTCACCCGTGTGTCACCTGTGTCATCTGTGTGTCACCTGTCACCTGTGTGTCACCTGTGTGTCACCTGTCTGTCCCCTGTGTGTCACCTGTGTGTCACCTGTGTGTCACCCGTGTGTCACCTGTCACCTGTGTGTCACCTGTGTGTCACCTGTGTGTCACCTGTGTGTCACCCCTGTGTCACCCGTGTGTCACCCGTGTGTCACCTGTGTGTCACCTGTGTGTCACCTGTGTGTCACCTGTCTGTCATCTGTGTGTCACCTGTGTGTCACCTGTCTGTCACCTGTGTGTCACCCCTGTGTCACCTGTGTGTCACCCGTGTGTCACCTGTGTGTCATCTGTGTGTCACCTGTCATTTGTGTGTCACCTGTGTGTCACCTGTGTGTCACCTCTCATTTGTGTGTCACCCCTGTGTCACCTGTGTGTCACCCGTGTGTCACCTGTGTGTCATCTGTGTGTCACCTGTCATTTGTGTGTCACCTGTGTGTCACCTGTGTGTCACCTGTCACCCATGTGTCACCTGTGTGTCACCTGTGTGTCACCTGTGTGTCACCTGTCACCCATGTGTCACCTGTGTATCACCTGTGTGTCATCTGTGTGTCACCTGTGTGTCACCTGTGTGTCACCTGTGTGTCACCCGTGTGTCACCTGTGTGTCATCTGTGTGTCACCTGTGTGTCACCTGTGTGTCACCCCTGTGTCACCTGTGTGTCACCTGTGTCATCTGTGTGTCACCCGTGTGTCATCTGTGTGTCACCTGTGTGTCACCCGTGTGTCATCTGTGTGTCACCTGTGTGTCACCCGTGTGTCATCTGTGTGTCACCTGTGTGTCACCCGTGTGTCACCCGTGTGTCACCTGTGTGTCACCTGTGTGTCACCCGTGTGTCATCTGTGTGTCACCTGTGTGTCACCCGTGTGTCACCCGTGTGTCATCTGTGTGTCACCTGTGTGTCACCTGTGTGTCACCCGTGTGTCACCTGTGTGTCACCCCTGTGTCACCCGTGTGTCACCCGTGTGTCACCTGTGTGTCACCTGTGTGTCACCCGTGTGTCACCTGTGTGTCACCTGCGTATCACCTGTGTGTCACCTGTGTGTCACCTGTGTGTCATCTGTCACCTGTGTCACATCTTTGTGACCTCCAGCTGGCCACCTGTTCCTTTGAGATACTGTCACTGTCACCTGTATGTCACCTGTGTGTCACCCCTGTGTCACCCGTGTGTCACCTCCCTGTCACCCGTGTGTCCCCGTGCCAGGTGTGTGACAGCATCCTCAACATCGGGCCCTGCGCCAACGCCGCCATGGGGGAGCCGGCCTTCCTGTCCGAGGAGGTGAGGGACCCCAAAATCCCCAAAATGGACCCCAAAATAGACCCCAAAAACCCCAAAATGAGCCCCAAACCCGGCCTTCCTGTCCGAGGAGGTGAGGGACCCCAAAATGCCCAAATTGTACCCCAAAAACCCCAAAATTCACCCCAAAATCCACCTCAAACCCGGCCTTCTTGTCCGAGGAGGTGAGAGAGGAAAAACCCCAAAATGTACCCCAAAAACCCCCAATTGTACCCCAAAATGTGCCCCAAATCCATCCCAATCTCAGCCTTCCTGTCCGAGGAGGTGAGGGACCCCAAAATCCCCAAAATGTACCCCAAAACCCACCCCAAACCCGGCCTTGCTGTCCGAGGAGGTGAGGGACCCCAAAAACCCCAAATTGTGCCCCAAATTGTACCCCAAATCCATCCCAATCTCGGCCTTCCTGTCCGAGGAGGTGAGGGACCAAAAACCCCAAATTGTACCCCAAAAACCCCAAAATGGACCCCAAGATGTGCCCCAAAAACCCCAAAATGGACCCCCAAAACCCCAAAATGTGCCCCAAAATGTGCCCCAAATCCATCCCAATCTCAGCCTTCCTGTCCGAGGAGGTGAGGGACCCCAAAAACCCCAAAATGGACCCCAAAATGTGCCCCAAATCCATCCCAAACCCGGCCTTCCTGTCCGAGGAGGTGAGGGACACAAAAACCCCAAAAAATACCCCAAAATGTACCCCAAAATCCCCAAAATATACCCCAAAAAACCCCAATTCCACCCCAAACCCGGCCTTCCTGTCCGAGGTGGTGAGAGACCCAAAAACCCCAAATTGTACCCCAAAAATCCACCCTAAAAACCCCCAAATGGACCCAAAAACTCACCCCAAACCCGGCCTTCCTGTCCGAGGAGGTGAGGGACCCCAAATGTACCCAAAAACCCCAAAATGTGCCCCAAATCCATCCCAATCTCAGCCTTCCTGTCTGAGGAGGTGAGGGACCCCAAAAACCCCAAATGTACCCCAAAAACCCCAAATTGTACCCCAAAAACCCCAAATTGTACCCCAAAACCCACCCCAAACCCGGCCTTCCTGTCCGAGGAGATGAGAAACCAAAAACCCCAAAATGTGCCCCAAAATGTGCCCCAAATCCATCCCAAACCCGGCCTTCCTGTCCGAGGAGGTGAGGGACCCCAAAATCCCCAAATTGTACCCCAAAATGTGCCCCAAAATGTGCCCCAAATCCATCCCAATCTCAGCCTTCCTGTCCGAGGAGGTGAGGGACCAAAAACCCCAAAATGTGCCCCAAAATGTGCCCCAAATCCATCCCAATCTCGGCCTTCCTGTCCGAGGTGGTGAGGGACCCCAAAATCCCCAAATTGTGCCCCAAAAACCCCAAATTGTACCCCAAAACTCACCCCAAACCCGGCCTTCCTGTCCGAGGAGGTGAGGGACCCCAAAAACCCCAAATTGTGCCCCAAAAACCCCCAAATGGACCCCAAATTGTACCCCAAATCCATCCCAAACCTGGCTTTCCTGTCCGAGGAGGTGAGGGACCCCAAATCCCCAAAATGGACCCCAAAAACCCCCAAATCCTCCCCAAAACCAACCCCAAACCCGACCTTCCTGTCCGAGGAGGTGAGGGACCAAAAACCCCAAAAAATCCCCCAAAATGTACCCCAAAATCCCCAAAATGTACCCCAAAAATACCCCAAAATGTACCCCAAAATCCCCAAAATGTACCCCAAAAAATCCCCCAAAATGTACCCCAAAATCCCCAAAATGTACCCCAAAAATACCCTAAAATGTACCCCAAAATCCCCAAAATGTACCCCAAAAAATACCCCAAAATGTACCCCAGAAACCCCAAAATGAACCCCAAAAAGCCCCAATTCCACCCCAAACCTGACATTCCTGTCTGAGGAGGTGAAGGACACAAAAACCCCAAATTGTACCCCAAAATGTACCCCAAAATCCCCAAAATGTACCCCAAAAAGCCCCAATTCCACCCCAAACCTGACATTCCTATCTGAGGAGGTGAGGGACACAAAAACCCCAAATTGTACCCCAAAATGTACCCCAAAAACCCCAAAATGGACCCCAAAAAACCCCAATTCCACCCCAAACCCAGCCTTCCTGTCTTAGGTGGTGAGGGACACAAAAACCCCAAATTTTACCCCAAAATGTACCCCAAAAACCCCAAAATGGACCCCAAAAACCCCAAAAAGTGCCCCAAAAACCCCAAATGACCCCAAAAACCCCAAAATGTGCCCCAAAAACCCCAAAATGTGCCCCAAAAACCCCAATCCTGACCCTGCTGTGTCTCTGCAGTTCCAGAACAGCCCCGAGCCCGACCTGGAGATCGTCCTGTGCTCGGGCTACGGCAAGAACGGGGCTCTGACCGTGCTGCAGGTACCCAAAAACCCCAAAAACCACCCCAAAAACCACCCCAAAATCCCCAGACCCTGCCTGTGCTCGGGCTATGGCAAGAACGGGGCTCTGACCGTGCTGCAGGTACCCAAAACCCCAAAAACCACCCCAAAAACCCCCAAAACCACCCCAAAAACCCCCAAAACCACCCCAAAAAACACCCAAAAAACCCGAAAAATCACCCCAAAAACCCCAAAAACCACCCCAAAACCATCGCTGAACCCCAAAAACCCCCAAAATCACCTGAAAAACATCCCTGAGCCCCAAAAACCCCAAAAATCACCCCAAAAATCCCAAACCCTGCCTGTGCTCGGGCTATGGCAAGAACGGGGCTCTGACCGTGCTGCAGGCACCCAAAAACCCCAAAAATCACCCCAAAAACCACCCCAAAAACATCCCTGAACCCCAAAAACCACCCCAAAAACCCCCAAAATCCCAAACCCTGCCTGTGCTCGGGGTACAGCAAGAACGGGGCTCTGACCGTGCTGCAGGTACCCAAAAACCCCAAAAACCACCCCAAAAACCTCAAAAATCACCCCAAAAACCACCCCAAAAACCCCAAAAACCACCCCATAAACATCCCTGAGACCCCAAAAACACCCCTGAACCCCAAAAACCCCAAAAATCACCCCAAACACACCCCAAACCCTGCCTGTGCTCGGGCTACGGCAAGAACGGGGCTCTGACCGTGCTGCAGGTACCCAAAAACCCCAAAAACCACCCCAAAAACCTCAAAAACCCCCCCAAAAACCCTAAAAACCACCCCAAAAACCACCCCAAAAACCCCCAAAACCACCCCAAAAACCCCCAAACCCTGCCTGTGCTTGGGGTACGGCAAGAACGGGGCCCTGACTGTGCTGCAGGTACCCAAAAACCCCAAAAAACACCCCAAAAACCCCAAAAATCACCTGAAAAACATCCCTGAACCCCAAAACCCCAAAAATCACCCCAAAACCCCAAACCCTGCCTGTGCTCGGGCTACGGCAAGAACGGGGCTCTGACCGTGCTGCAGGTACCCAAAAACCTGAAAAATCACCCCAAAAACCACCCCAAAAACCCCCAAACCCTGCCTGTGCTCGGGCTACGGCAAGAACGGGGCCCTGACCGTGCTGCAGGTACCCCAAAACCCCAAAAACCACCCCAAAAACCCCAAAAATCACCCCAAAAACCCCAAAAACCACCCCAAAAACCCCAAAAACCACCCCAAAAACACCCCTGAACCCCAAAATCCACCCCAAACACCCCAAACCCTGCCTGTGCTCGGGGTACGGCAAGAACGGGGCTCTGACCGTGCTGCAGGTACCCAAAAACCCCAAAAACCACCCCAAAAACATCCCTGAACCCCAAAAACCACCCCAAAAACCACCCCAAAAACCCCAAACCCTGCCCATGCTCGGGCTACGGCAAGAACGGGGCTCTGACCGTGCTGCAGGTACCCAAAAACCCCAAAAACCACCCCAAAAACCTGAAAAACCACCCCAAAAACCTCAAAAACCACCCCAAAAACACCCCTGAACCCCAAAAACCCCCAATCCACCCCAAAAACATCCCTGAGACCCCAAAAACCTCCCCAAAAACATCCCTGAACCCCAAAAACCACCCCAGAAACACCCCTGAACCCCAAAAACCACCTGAAAAACATCCCGGAACCCCAAAAACCACCCCAAAAACATCCCTGAACCCCAAAAACCACCCCAAAAACCACCCCAAAAACATCCCTGAGCCCCAAAAACCTCAAAAATCACCCCAAAATCCCAAACCCTGCCTGTGCTCGGGGTACGGCAAGAACGGGGCTCTGACCGTGCTGCAGGTACCCAAAAACCCCAAAAATCACCCCAAAAACCACCCCAAAAATCACCCCAAAAACCACCCCAAAAACATCCCTGAACCCCAAAAACCACCCAAAAAACCCGAAAAACCCCCCCAAAAACCACACAAATAACATCCCTGAACCCCAAACACACCCCAAAAATCACCCCAAAAACCCCCAAAACCTCACAAAAAACATCCCTGAACCCCAAAAACCTCAAAAACCACCCCAAAAACCACCCCTGAACCCTAAAACCATTCCTGAGCTCCTGAACCCCAAAAACATCAAATTCCCCCCTGAACCCCAAACCCCACAAACCCAAAATCCCCCCTTAATCCCAAAAACCCAAACCCCCCCTGAACCCCAAATCCCCCTGAACCCCAAAACTCCAAATCCCAAACCCCCTCCTGAAACCCAAAAACTCCAAAACCCTCCTGAACCCCAAATCCCCCTGAACCCCAAAACTCCAAATCCCAAACCCCCTCCTGAAACCCAAATACCCTCCCTGAACCCCAAAACCCCAAACCCCTCCTGAACCCCAAATCTGCCTCTGAACCCCAAAAACCCCAAATCCCCCTTGGACCCCAAAACTCCCCTGAACCTCAAAACCTCCCCTGGACCCCCCAAACTCCCCCTGGACCCCCCAAATCCCCCTTGGACCCCAAAACTCCCCTGAACCTCAAAACCTCCCCTGGACCCCCCAAACCCCCCTGGACCCCAAAACCCCCTGGGATCCCAAAACTCCCCAAAACCCCAAATCCCCCCTGAACCCCAAAACCCCCTGAACCCCAAATCTGCCTCTGAACCTCACAAACTCCAAAACCTCCTGGGACCCCAAAACTCCCCTGAACCTCAAAACCTCCCCTGGACCCCACAAACCCCCCTGAACCCTAAACCCCCCTGAACCCCAAATTCCCCCTGGACTCCTCAAATCCCCCTTGGACCCCAAAACTCCCCAAAACACCAAATTCTCCCTGGACCCCACAAACCCCCCTGGACCCCAAAAACCCCAAATCCCCCCTGGACCCCAAAATTCCCCTGAACCTCAAAACCTCCCCTGGACCCCCCAAACTCCCCCTGGACCCCCCAAATCCCCCCTGAACCCCAAAACCCCCTGAACCCCAAATCTGCCTCTGAACCTCACAAACCCCAAATCCCCCTTGGACCCCAAAACTCTCCAAAACCCCAAATTCCCCCTGGACCCCACAAACCCCCCCTGGACCCCTAAACCCCAAAATCCCCCTGGGACCCCACAAGCCCCCCTGGACCCCCCAAACCCCCCCTGAACCCCAAATTCCCCCTGGACCCCACAAACTCCCCTGAACCCCAAAACCCCCTGAACCCCAAAACCCCAAATCCCCCCTGAACCCCAAAACCCCGTGAACCCCCCACAACCCCCCTGAACCCCAAATCTGCCTCTGAACCTCACAAACTCCAGAACCTCCTTGGACCCCAAAACTCCCCTGAACCTCAAAACCTCCCCTGGACCCCACAAACCCCCCTGAACCTCAAAACCTCCCCTGGACCCCTAAACCCCAAAACCCCCCTGAACCCCAAATCTGCCTCTGAACCCCAAAAACCCCAAATCCCCCTTGGACCCCAAAACTCCCCAAAACCCCAAATTCTCCCTGGACCCCACAAACCCCCCTGGACCCTCCAAAACCCCCCTGAACCCCAAAAACCCCAAAACTCCAAATCCCAAACCCCCTCCTGAAACCCAAATACCCTCCCTGAACCCCAAAACCCCAAACCCCTCCTGAACCCCAAAAACCCCAAATCCCCCCTGAACCCCAAAAACCCCAAAATCCCCCTGAACCCCAAAACTCCCCTGAACCCCAAATCCCCCCTGAACCCCAAATCGCCCCTGGAGCCCCCAAACCCCCCTGGACCCCAAAAACCCCTGAACCCCAAATCTGCCTCTGAACCTCACAAACCCCAAATCCCCCTTGGACCCCAAAACTCCCCAAATTCCCCCTGGACCCCACAAACCCCCCTGAACCCCAAAACCCCCTTGAACCCCAAAACCCCAAATCCCCCTTGGACCCCAAAACTCCCCTGAACCTCAAAACCTCCCCTGGACCCCCCAAACTCCCCCTGGACCCCCCAAACCCCCCTGAACCCCAAATACCCCCTGGACTCCTCACATCCCCCCTGGAGCCCCCAAAACCCCCCTGAACCCCCAAACCCCCCCCCCCGCACCACAGACCCCCCCCCGTGGGAGGTTCCCGGGGGGCCCAGCCCGGTGCCAGAGCAGGGCTGGGGTGAACCAGGGGGACCCCAAAGGCTGGGGAGCGCCTGTACCCCCCCAGCGACACCCCAAAAACCCCAAAAACTGCCTGTACCCCCCCAGCGACACCCCAAAATCCATGGGGTACACCCTGAAATCCATGGGCTACACCCCAAAATCCATGGGGTACACCCCAAAACCTGCCTGGACACCCCAAAACTGTGAGACACCCCAAATCTATGGGGCAGCACCCCATAAGGATGGAACTGTCCCCGGATGGATTTCCCTGGTCCCTGTCCCTGTCCCTCTGTCCCCATCCCTGTCCCATCCCCATCCCCATCCCTGTCCCTGTCCCCATCCCTGTCCCTGTCCCCATGTGACAGCTGTCCCCTGTCCCTGTCCCATCCCTGTCCCTGTCCTGTCCCTGTGTCCCTGTCCCATCCCTGTCCCTGTCCCCATCCCTGTCCTTGTCCCTGTCCCATCCCTGTCCCTGTCCCCTGTCCCCATCCCTGTCCCCATCCCCATCCCTGTCCCATCCCTGTCCCCATCCCTGTCCCATCCCTGTCCCTGTCCCCATGTGACAGCTGTCCCCTGTCCCTGTCCCATCCCTGTCCCTGTCCCTGTCCCCATCCCTGTCCCCGTCCCTGTCCCTGTCCCATCCCTGTCCCTGTCCCTGTCCCTGTCCCATCCCTGTCCCATCCCTGTCCCCATCCCTGTCCCATCCCTGTCCCCATCCCTGTCCCTGTCCCTGTCCCATCCCTGTCCCATCCCTGTCCCTGTCCCTGTCCCTGTCCCCATCCCTGTCCCCATCCCTGTCCCCATCCCTGTCCCATCCCCGTCCCTGTCCCATCCCTGTCCCCATCCCTGACTCTTGTCCCCTGTCCCTGTCCCTGTCCCCATCCCTGTCCCTGTCCCATCCCTGTCCCATCCCTGTCCCCATCCCTGACTCTTGTCCCCTGTCCCCGTGTGTCCCCAGCGCAGCATCCGGCCCCAGGTTGTCACCACCTTTGAGCTGCCCGGCTGTTACGACATGTGGACGGTCACCGCGCCCCCCCCGCGGGAACAGGTGGGTCACCGTGTCACCTGTGTCACCTCCCTGTGTCACCTCCCTGTGTCACCCCCTGTGTCACCCCCTGTGTCACCCCCCTGTGTCACCCCGTGTCACTGTGTCACCGCGCCCCCCCCGCGGGAACAGGTGGGTCACCAATGTCACCTCTGTCACCTCCCTGTGTCACCCCCCTGTGTCACCCCCTGTGTCACCCCCCTGTGTCACACCCTGTGTCACCTGAGTCACCCACCTGTGTCACTGCACCCCCCCCCACGGGAACAGGTGGGTCACTGTGTCACCTGTGTCACCTCCCTGTGTCACCCCCTGTGTCACCTGTGTCACCCCGTGTCATCTGTGTCACTGTGCCCCCCCCCCCGTGGGAACAGGTGGGTCACTGTGTCACCGTGTCACACCCTGTGTCACCTGTGTCACCTCTGTCACCCCCTGTGTCACCATGTCACCCCCTGTGTCACCAGTGTCACTATGTCACACCCTGTGTCACCTGTGTCACCCCCCTGTGTCACCCCCCTGTGTCACCCCCCTGTGTCACCCCCCTGTGTCACCCCGTGTCACTGTGTCACCGCGCCCCCCCCACGGGAACAGGTGGGTCACTGTGTCACCTGTGTCACCCCCCGTGTCACCTGTGTCACCTCCCTGTGTCCCTGTGTCACCCCCCTGTGTCACCCTGTGTCACTGTGTCACCATGCCCCCTCCCAACGGGAACAGGTGGGTCACCGTGTCACCTGTGTCACCCCCTGTGTCACCTGTGTCACACCACCTGTGTCCCTGTGTCACCCCCTGTGTCATCTGTGTCACCGTGCCCCCCCCCGTGGGAACAGGTGGGTCACCGTGTCACCTGTGTCACATCCTGTGTCACCCCCTGTGTCACCTGTGTCACCTGTGTCACCCCCTGTGTCACCCCCTGTGTCACATCCTGTGTCACCCTCTGTGTCACCTGTGTCACCCCCGTGTCACCCCCCTGTGTCACCAGTGTCACTATGTCACACCCTGTGTCACCTGTGTCACCCACCTGTGTCACTGCACCCCCCCCCCGCGGGAACAGGTGGGTCACCAATGTCACCTGTGTCACCTCCCTGTGTCCCTGTGTCACCATGTCACCCCATGTCACCTGTGACACCGCGCCCCCCCTGCGGGGACAGGTGGGTCACCTGTGTCACACCCCTGTGTCACCTGTGTCCCCATGTCCCCCTGTTCCCTCGTGTCCCTGTGTCCCCATCCCCATGTCCCTCTGTCCCTCCATGTCCCTGTGTCCCCTGTGTCCCCCTGTCCCTCCATGTCCCCCTGTCCCTCCGTGTCCTCTGTGTCTCTGTGTCTCTGTCCCCATGTCCCTGTGTCCCCATCCCCATGTCCCTCTGTCCCTCCATGTCCCCTGTGTCCCCTGTCCGTGTCTGTGTCCCCTCTTGTCCCCCTGTGTCCCCCTGTCCCTCCATGTCCCTGTGTCCCCTGTCCATGTCCCCTCTTGTCCCCCTGTGTCCCCATGTCCCTCCATGTCCCCTGTGTCCCCTGTCCGTGTCCGTGTCCCCCTGTGTCCCCATGTCCCTCCATGTCCCTGTGTCCCCATGTCCCCATGTCCCTTCATGTCCCCCTGTCCCTCCATGTCCCTGTGTCCCCTGTCCGTGTCCCCCTGTGTCCCCATGTCCCTCCACGTCCTTGTGTCCCCTGTCTGTGTCCATGTCTGTCCATGTCCCCTCTGTGTCCCCATGTCCCTCCATGTCCCTGTGTCCCCTGTCCGTGTCCCCTCTTGTCCCCCTGTCCCTGTGTCCCCCTGTCCCTCCATGTCCCTGTGTCCCCTGTCGGTGTCCGTGTCTCCCTGTGTCCCCCTGTCCCTCCATGTCCCCCTGTCCCTCCATGTCCCTGTGTCCCCATGTCCCTGTGTCCCCTGTCCGTGTCCGTGTCTCCCTGTGTCCCCCTGTCCCTCCATGTCCCCATGTCCCTCCATGTCCCTGTGTCCCCCTGTCCCTCCATGTCCCTGTGTCCCCCTGTCCCTCTATGTCCCTGTGTCCCCTGTCCGTGTCCCCCTGTGTCCCCCTGTCCCTCCATGTCCCTGTGTCCCCCTGTCCCTCCATGTCCCCTCTGTGTCCCCATGTCCCTTCATGTCCCCATGTCCCTCCATGTCCCTGTGTCCCCTGTCCGTGTCCCCTCTTGTCCCCCTGTGTCCCCCTGTCCCTGTGTCCCCCTGTCCCTCCATGTCCCTGTGTCCCCTGTCCGTGTCCCCTCTTGTCCCCGTGTCCCCCTGTCCCTGTGTCCCCATGTCCCTCCATGTCCCTGTGTCCCCTGTCCGTGTCCATGTCCCCCTGTGTCCCCCTGTCCCTCCATGTCCCTCCATGTCCCTGTGTCCCCTGTCCGTGTCCGTGTCCCCCTGTGTCCCCCTGTCCCTCCATGTCCCTCCATGTCCCTGTGTCCCCTGTCTGTGTCCCCTCTTGTCCCCCTGTGTCCCCATGTCCCTCCATGTCCCTCCATGTCCCCTCTGTGTCCCCTGTCGGTGTCCCCACGGCGGCTCTGTCCCCACAGCCCGAGGTGGCCCCAGGGACCAGCGCTGAGCCCGAGGCGGCCACGGCGGCTCCGGAACCTTCTGAGGAGGACGGGGAACGGCACGGCTTCCTCATCCTGAGCCGCGAGGACTCCACCATGGTGAGGGGATATTGGGGACATTGGGGACATCATGGGGACACTGGGGACATCACAGGGGCACGGGTTCCTCATCCTGAGCCGCGAGGACTCCACCATGGTGAGGGGACATCATGGGGACATTGGGGACATTGGGGACATTGGGGACAGCATGGACACAGGGCTTCCTGATCCTGAGCCGCGAGGACTCCACCATGGTGAGGGACACTGATTGGGGACATTGGGGACATTGGGGACATCATGGGGACATTGGGGACAGCATGGGGTTATGGCTTCCTCATCCTGAGCCGCGAGGACTCCACCATGGTGAGGGGACACTGGGGACATTGGGGACATTGGGGACATCACGGGGTCATGGGGACACTGGGGACATCATGGACACAGGGGTTCCTCATCCTGAGCCGCGAGGACTCCACCATGGTGAGGGACATCATTGGGGACATCATGGGGACATCATGGGGACATTGGGGACATCACAGGGGCACGGGTTCCTCATCCTGAGCCGCGAGGACTCCACCATGGTGAGGGGACATCATTGGGGACATTGGGGACATCATGGGGACATTGGGGACATCATGGGGACATTGGGGACATCATGGACACAGGGCTTCCTCATCCTGAGCCGTGAGGACTCCACCATGGTGAGGGACATTGGGGACATCATGGGGACATTGGGGACATCACAGGGACAGGGCTTCCTCATCCTGAGCTGCGAGGACTCCACCATGGTGAGGGGACATTGGGGACGTTGGGGACATCATGGGGACATCATGGGGACATCACAGAGTCATGGGGACATCATGGGGTTCCTCATCCTGAGCCGTGACGACTCCACCATGGTGAGGGGACATCACAGGGACATCACAGAGACATGGGGACACTGACACTCCTTGCTGTCCCCAATGTCCCCTGGTGTCCCCAATGTCCCCGCTGTCCCCAGATCCTGCAGACGGGCCAGGAGATCCTGGAGCTGGACACGAGCGGCTTCGCCACGCAGGGCCCGACCGTGTTCGCCGGGAACCTGGGCCAGGGCCAGTTCATCGTGCAGGTGTCACCGCTGGGGCTGAGGCTGCTGCAGGGCGGTGAGTGACACACCTGGGGACACACCTGGGGACACCTGGGGACAGGGACACACCTGGGGACAGGGACACACCTGGGCCAGGGCCAGTTCATCGTGCAGGTGTCACCCCTGGGGCTGAGGCTGCTGCAGGGCGGTGAGTGACAGTGACACACCTGGGGACAGTGACAGTGACACACCTGGGGAGTGACACACCTGGGGACAGGGACACACCTGGGACACACCTGGGAACAGGGACACACCTGGGGACAGTGACACACCTGGGGAGTGACACACCTGGGGACAGGGACACACCTGGGCCAGGGCCAGTTCATCGTGCAGGTGTCACCCCTGGGACTGAGACTGCTGCAGGGCGGTGAGTGACAGTGACACACCTGGGGACAGTGACAGTGACAGTGACACACCTGGGCCAGGGCCAGTTCATCGTGCAGGTGTCACCGCTGGGGCTGAGGCTGCTGCAGGGCGGTGAGTGACAGTGACACACCTGGGGACAGTGACACACCTGGGGACAGGGACACACCTGGGCCAGGGCCAGTTCATCGTGCAGGTGTCACCCCTGGGACTGAGACTGCTGCAGGGCGGTGAGTGACACCTGGGGACAGTGACACACCTGGGGACAGTGACACACCTGGGGACAGGGACAGTGACACACCTGGGGACAGTGACAGTGACACACCTGGGGACAGGGACACACCTGGGCCAGGGCCAGTTCATCGTGCAGGTGTCACCCCTGGGACTGAGGCTGCTGCAGGGCGGTGAGTGACAGTGACACACCTGGGGACACACGTGGGGACAGGGACACACCTGGGGACAGTGACAGTGACACACCTGGGGACAGGGACAGTGACACACCTGGGGACAGGGACACACCTGGGGAGTGACACACCTGGGGACAGGGACAGTGACACACCTGGGGACAGGGACACACCTGGGCCAGGGCCAGTTCATCGTGCAGGTGTCACCCCTGGGGCTGAGGCTGCTGCAGGGCGGTGAGTGACAGTGACACACCTGGGGACACACCTGGGGACAGTGACAGTGACACACCTGGGGACAGGGACACACCTGGGGACAGTGACACACCTGGGGACAGTGACACACCTGGGCCAGGGCCAGTTCATCGTGCAGGTGTCACCCCTGGGGCTGAGGCTGCTGCAGGGCGGTGAGTGACAGTGACACACCTGGGGACAGGGACACACCTGGGGACAGGGACACACCTGGGGAGTGACACACCTGGGGACAGTGACAGTGACACACCTGG
The DNA here is from genome assembly GCF_047830755.1 of Zonotrichia albicollis. NCBI lineage: Eukaryota > Metazoa > Chordata > Aves > Passeriformes > Passerellidae > Zonotrichia > Zonotrichia albicollis. The sequence goes on along the minus strand of NC_133819.1, from coordinate 155,282,444 downwards.
GGACAGGGACACACCTGGGGAGTGACACACCTGGGGAGTGACACACCTGGGGACAGGGACACACCTGGGCCAGGGCCAGTTCATCGTGCAGGTGTCACCCCTGGGACTGAGGCTGCTGCAGGGCGGTGAGTGACAGTGACACACCTGGGGACAGGGACACACCTGGGGAGTGACACACCTGGGACACACCTGGGGACAGTGACACACCTGGGCCAGGGCCAGTTCATCGTGCAGGTGTCACCCCTGGGACTGAGGCTGCTGCAGGGCGGTGAGTGACAGTGACACACCTGGGGACAGTGACAGTGACACACCTGGGGACAGGGACACACCTGGGGACAGTGACAGTGACACACCTGGGGACAGTGACACACCTGGGGAGTGACACACCTGGGGACAGGGACAGTGACACACCTGGGCCAGGGCCAGTTCATCGTGCAGGTGTCACCCCTGGGGCTGCGGCTGCTGCAGGGCGGTGAGTGACAGTGACACACCTGGGGACAGTGACAGTGACACACCTGGGGAGTGACACACCTGGGGACAGTGACAGTGACACACCTGGGGACAGGGACACACCTGGGGACAGGGACACACCTGGGGACAGGGACACACCTGGGCCAGGGCCAGTTCATCGTGCAGGTGTCACCCCTGGGACTGAGGCTGCTGCAGGGCGGTGAGTGACAGTGACACACCTGGGGACAGTGACAGTGACACACCTGGGGACAGGGACACACCTGGGGACAGTGACACACCTGGGCCAGGGCCAGTTCATCGTGCAGGTGTCACCCCTGGGGCTGAGGCTGCTGCAGGGCGGTGAGTGACAGTGACACACCTGGGGACAGGGACACACCTGGGGACAGTGACAGTGACACACCTGGGGACAGGGACAGTGACACACCTGGGCCAGGGCCAGTTCATCGTGCAGGTGTCACCCCTGGGGCTGAGGCTGCTGCAGGGCGGTGAGTGACAGTGACACACCTGGGGACACACCTGGGGACAGGGACACACCTGGGGACAGTGACACACCTGGGCCAGGGCCAGTTCATCGTGCAGGTGTCACCCCTGGGACTGAGGCTGCTGCAGGGCGGTGAGTGACAGTGACACACCTGGGGACACACCTGGGGACAGTGACAGTGACACACCTGGGGAGTGACACACCTGGGCCAGGGCCAGTTCATCGTGCAGGTGTCACCCCTGGGGCTGAGACTGCTGCAGGGCGGTGAGTGACACACCTGGGGACAGGGACAGTGACACGCCTGGGGACAGGGACACACCTGGGGACAGTGACAGTGACACACCTGGGGACAGGGACAGTGACACACCTGGGGACAATGACAGTGACACACCTGGGGACAGTGACAGTGACACACCTGGGGACAGGGACACACCTGGGGACAGGGACACACCTGGGCCAGGGCCAGTTCATCGTGCAGGTGTCACCCCTGGGACTGAGGCTGCTGCAGGGCGGTGAGTGACAGTGACACACCTGGGGACACACCTGGGGAGTGACACACCTGGGGAGTGACACACCTGGGGACAGTGACAGTGACACACCTGGGGACAGGGACACACCTGGGCCAGGGCCAGTTCATCGTGCAGGTGTCACCGCTGGGGCTGAGGCTGCTGCAGGGCGGTGAGTGACAGTGACACACCTGGGGACACACCTGGGGAGTGACACACCTGGGGACAGGGACACACCTGGGGACAGGGACACACCTGGGGACAGTGACAGTGACACACCTGGGGAGTGACACACCTGGGGACAGGGACACACCTGGGCCAGGGCCAGTTCATCGTGCAGGTGTCACCCCTGGGGCTGAGGCTGCTGCAGGGCGGTGAGTGACAGTGACACACCTGGGGACACACCTGGGGACAGTGACACACCTGGGGACAGGGACAGTGACACACCTGGGGACAGGGACACACCTGGGGACAGGGACACACCTGGGGACAGTGACAGGGACACACCTGGGGACAGGGACAGTGACACACCTGGGGACAGTGGCAGTGACACACCTGGGGACAGTGACACACCTGGGGACAGGGACACACCTGGAGACACCTGGGGACAGTGACAGTGACACACCTGGGGACAGGGACACACCTGGGGACACCTGGGGACAGTGACACACCTGGGACACTCCTGAGGTGACATCACGGGGTCACACTGGCTCAGGTGTGTCCCCAGGTGTGACATCAAGGGGGTGGCACAGGAAGAGGGTGTGACATCCGGGGGTGGCACCAGGGTGACACCGCTGGGACATTCTTGGCGGTGCAGTGACAGTGAGGTGACATTGGCAGGTGACACTGGAGGTGACACTGGGTTGTGACAGGGATGTGACACTGCTGTGACCCCATGGTGACATTGCAGTGACATTTCTGTCCCCTCACAGTGACCCAGCTGCACTTTGTGCCCGTGGACCTGGGCTCCCCCATCGTGCACTGTGACACTGCTGTGACACTGTGACAATGTGACAGTGCTGTGACATTGCTGTGACACTGCTGTGACAATGTGACACTGCTGTCCCCACAGTGACCCAGCTGCACTTTGTGCCCGTGGATCTGGGCTCTCCCATCGTGCACTGTGACAGTGTGACAATGTGACAGTGTGACATTACAGTGACATTGCTGTCCCCTCACAGTGACCCAGCTGCACTTTGTGCCCGTGGATCTGGGCTCTCCCATGGTGCACTGTGACACTGTGACACTGTGACAATGTGACATTGATGTGACAATGTGACATTACAGTGACATTTGTGTCCCCTGACAGTGACCCAGCTGCACTTTGTCCCCGTGGACCTGGGCTCTCCCATCGTGCACTGTGACAGTGTGACACTGTGACAGTGTGACAATGTGACAGTGTGACAATGTGACATTTGTGTCCCCTCAGTGACCCAGCTGCACTTTGTCCCCGTGGATCTCTGCTCTCCCATCGTGCACTGTGACAGTGTGACACTGTGACACTGTGACAATGTGACATTGCTGTGACAGTGTGACAATGTGACAATGTGACACTGCTGTCCCCTCACAGTGACCCAGCTGCACTTTGTCCCCGTGGATCTCGGCTCTCCCATCGTGCACTGTGACACTGCTGTGACAGTGTGACAGTGTGACATTGATGTGACAGTGTGACAGTGTGACATTTCTGTCCCCTCACAGTGACCCAGCTGCACTTTGTCCCGGTGGATCTCGGCTCTCCCATCGTGCACTGTGACAATGTGACAGTGTGACACTGTGACAATGTGACAGGGTGACATTACAGTGACATTTGTGTCCCCTGACAGTGACCCAGCTGCACTTTGTGCCCGTGGACCTGGGCTCTCCCATCGTGCACTGGGACAGTGTGACAGTGTGACATTGATGTGACAGGGTGACACTGTGACAATGTGACAATGTGACATTTGTCCCCCCACAGTGACCCAGCTGCACTTTGTGCCTGTGGATCTCGGCTCTCCCATCGTGCACTGTGACATTGATGTGACAATGTGACACTGTGACACTGTGACATTACAGTGACATTTGTGTCCCCTGACAGTGACCCAGCTGCACTTTGTGCCGGTGGACCTGGGCTCTCCCATCGTGCACTGTGACACTGTGACACTGCTGTGACAGTGTGACATTGATGTGACAATGTGACAGGGTGACAGTGTGACATTTCTGTCCCCCCAGTGACGCAGCTGCACTTTGTCCCCGTGGATCTGGGCTCTCCCATCGTGCACTGTGACAGTGTGACACTGTGACACTGCTGTGACACTGCTGTGACAATGTGACAATGTGACAGTGTGACATTGCTGTGACATTGCTGTGGCACTGCTGTGACACTGCTGTGACAGTGTGACAATGTGACACTGTGACATTTCTGTCCCCTCACAGTGACCCAGCTGCACTTTGTCCCCGTGGATCTCGGCTCTCCCATTGTGCACTGTGACACTGTGACACTGCTGTGATAATGTGACAATGTGACACTGCTGTGACACTGCTGTGACAATGTGACAATGTGACATTGCAGTGACATTTCTGTCCCCCCAGTGACCCAGCTGCACTTTGTCCCAGTGGATCTGGGCTCTCCCATCGTGCACTGTGACAGTGTGACAATGTGACAGTGTGACATCTCTGTCCCCTCACAGTGACCCAGCTGCACTTTGTGCCCGTGGATCTCGGCTCTCCCATCGTGCACTGTGACATTGTGACACTGTGACACTGTGACAGGGTGACACTGTGACATTTGTGTCCCCACAGTGACCCAGCTGCACTTTGTGCCCGTGGACCTGGGCTCTCCCATCGTGCACTGTGACAGTGTGACACTGTGACAATGTGACATTACAGTGACATTTCTGTCCCCTGACAGTGACCCAGCTGCACTTTGTGCCCGTGGATCTCGGCTCTCCCATCGTGCACTGTGACACTGCTGTGACAGTGTGACAATGTGACACTGTGACACTGTGACAATGTGACAGTGTGACAATGTGACATTGCTGTGACAGTGTGACAGTGTGACATTGCAGTGACATTTGTGTCCCCTCAGTGACCCAGCTGCACTTTGTCCCTGTGGATCTGGGCTCTCCCATCGTGCACTGTGACAGTGTGACACTGTGACATTGCAGTGACATTTCTGTCCCCTCACAGTGACCCAGCTGCACTTTGTCCCTGTGGATCTCGGCTCTCCCATTGTGCACTGTGACACTGTGACACTGCTGTGACACTGCTGTGACACTGCTGTGACACTGTGACAGTGTGACACTGTGACAATGTGACACTGTGACATTACAATGACATTTGTGTCCCCACAGTGACCCAGCTGCACTTTGTGCCCGTGGATCTCGGCTCTCCCATCGTGCACTGTGACAGTGTGACACTGTGACACTGTGACAGGGTGACAATGTGACATTACAGTGACATTTCTGTCCTCACAGTGACCCAGCTGCACTTTGTGCCCGTGGATCTGGGCTCTCCCATCGTGCACTGTGACAGTGTGACACTGTGACACTGTGACACTGTGACAATGTGACACTGTGACATTTCTGTCCCCACAGTGACCCAGCTGCACTTTGTCCCCGTGGACCTGGGCTCTCCCATCGTGCACTGTGACACTGCTGTGACACTGTGACACTGTGACAATGTGACACTGTGACAGGGTGACAATGTGACATTACAGTGACATTTCTGTCCCCCCACAGTGACCCAGCTGCACTTTGTGCCCGTGGATCTCGGCTCTCCCATCGTGCACTGTGACACTGCTGTGACAGTGTGACACTGTGACACTGTGACAATGTGACAATGTGACAATGTGACATTACAGTGACATTTCTGTCCCCACAGTGACCCAGCTGCACTTTGTGCCCGTGGATCTCGGCTCTCCCATCGTGCACTGCGCCGTGGCCGATCCCTTCGGGGTGCTGCTCAGCGCCGACGGGCACCTGGCGGCCTTCACGCTCAAGGGGGACGGGTACGGGGGGCGCGCCCCGCGCCTGGCACTGCTGAGACCGCCCGTGTCACACGTGAGTGTCACTGTGTCACATGTGTCACTGTGTCACTGTGTCACCTGTGTCACTGTGTCCCCAACCATCCCCAACCCTGCCTGGCACTGCTGAGACCGCCCGTGTCACACGTGAGTGTCACCAATGTCACCTGTGTCACTGTGTCCCCAACCATCCCCAACCCCGCGCCTGGCGCTGCTGCGGCCGCCCGTGTCACACGTGAGTGTCACCAATGTCACCTGTGTCACTGTGTCCCCAACCATCCCCAACCCTGCTGCGGCCGCCCGTGTCACACGTGAGTGTCACCAATGTCACCAACTGTCCCCAACCCTCCCCAACCCCCCGCCTGGCACTGCTGAGACCGCCCGTGTCACACGTGAGTGTCACCAATGTCACCTGTGTCACTGTGTCACCTGTGTCACCTGTGTCACTGTGTCCCCAACCATCCCCAACCCCGCCTGGCCCTGCTGCGCCCGCCCGTGTCACACGTGAGTGTCACTGTGTCACCTGTGTCACTGTGTCCCCAACCGTCCCCAACCCTGCCTGGCGCTGCTGAGACTGCCCGTGTCACACGTGAGTGTCACTGTGTCACCTGTGTCCCCAACCATCCCTGACTGTCCCTAACCCTGCTGAGACCGCCCGTGTCACACATGAGTGTCACCAACTGTCACCAATGTCCCCAAACCTTCCTAACCCTGCCTGGCGCTGCTGCGGCCACCTGTGTCACACGTGAGTGTCACCAATGTCACCAACTGTCACCAACTGTCCCCAACCATCCCTGACTGTCCCCAACCCTGCTGAGACCGCCCGTGTCACACGTGAGTGTCACCGTGTCACCTGTGTCACTGTGTCCCCAACCGTCCCCAACCCTGCCTGGCACTGCTGCGGCCGCCCGTGTCACACGTGAGTGTCACCAATGTCACCTGTGTCACTGTGTCACCTGTGTCACCTGTGTCACTGTGTCCCCAACCATCCCTGACTGTCCCCAACCCTGCTGCGGCCGCCCGTGTCACACGTGAGTGTCACCAATGTCACCTGTGTCACTGTGTCCCCAACCGTCCCCAACCATCCCCGACCCCGCCTGGCGCTGCTGCGGCCGCCCGTGTCACACGTGAGTGTCACCAATGTCACCTGTGTCACTGTGTCACTGTGTCACCTGTGTCACTGTGTCCCCAACCATCCCCAACCCTGCCTGGCACTGCTGAGACCGCCCGTGTCACACGTGAGTGTCACCAATGTCACCAACTGTCACCTGTGTCACTGTGTCCCCAACCGTCCCCAACCCTGCCTGGCACTGCTGAGGCTGCCCGTGTCACACGTGAGTGTCACCAATGTCACCTGTGTCACCTGTGTCACCTGTGTCACTGTGTCCCCAACCATCCCCAACCCTGCCTGGCACTGCTGAGACTGCCCGTGTCACACGTGAGTGTCACCAATGTCACCTGTGTCACTGTGTCCCCAACCATCCCTGACTGTCCCCAACCCTGCTGCGCCCGCCCGTGTCACACGTGAGTGTCACCAACTGTCCCCAATGTCCCCAACCGTCCCCAACCCTGCCTGGCACTGCTGCGGCCGCCCGTGTCACACGTGAGTGTCACCAATGTCACCAACTGTCCCCAACCATCCCCAACCCTGCTGCGGCCGCCCGTGTCACACGTGAGTGTCACCAATGTCACCAATGTCCCCAACCATCCCTGACTGTCCCCAACCCTGCTGCGGCCGCCCGTGTCACACGTGAGTGTCACCAGTGTCCCCAACTGTCCCCAACCCTGCTGCGCCCGCCCGTGTCACACGTGAGTGTCACTGTGTCACCAACCCTTCCTGACCCTCCTGTGGCCGCCCGTGTCACACGTGAGTGTCACCAATGTCACACGTGAGTGTCACTGTGTCACACGTGAGTGTCACCAATGTCCCCAGCCATCCCTGCCTGGCCTTGCTCTGGCCACCCATGTCACCTGTGTCACCCGTGTCACCCATGTCACATGTGTCACCCGTGTCACCCATGTCACATGTGTCACCCGTGTCACCTGTGTGCCCAGCCATGCCCACCTGGCCCTGCTTCAGGTGGCACCTTCAGTGTCCCATCCCACAATGTCCCCAGTGCCCTTGGCTGTCCCCAGTGTCCCCGGTCCCTGGGTGACGTGTCACTGTCCCCAGGTCTCCACAGTGTCCCCTTGTCCTGGGTGTCCCCTCTGTCCTCACAATGTCCCCAATATCCCAGTGTCCCCCCCAATGTCCCCAGGGATGTCCCCACTGTCCCCAATGAGGTCCCCAATGTCCTCAATGTCCTCAGTGTCCCCACTGTCCCCACTGTCCCCAATGATGTCCCCAATGTCCCCACTGTCCCCGCAGCCGTCCCGTGTCACCGCCCTGTGCCTGTACCGGGACCTTTCCGGAATGTCCCCAATGTCCCCAATGATGTCCCCAATGATGTTCCCAGTGTCCCCAATGTCCCCTCAATGTCCCCAATGTCCCCAATGGTGTCCCCAATGATGTCCCCACTGTCCCCAGTGATGTCCCCTCTCTCCCGCAGCCATCCCGTGTCACCATGCTGTGCCTGTACCGGGACATTTCCGGAATGTCCCCAATGATGTCCCCAGTGATGTCCCCAATGATGTCCCCAGTGTCCCCAATGTCCCCAATGTCCCCAATGATGTCCCCAATGATGTCCCCAATGATGTCCCCAGTGTCCCCAATGCTGTCCCCAATGGTGTCCCCAATGGTGTCCCCACTGTCCCCGCAGCCGTCCCGTGTCACCGCGCTGTGCCTGTACCGGGACCTTTCCGGAATGTCCCCAATGTCCCCAATGTCCCCAATGGTGTCCCCAATGGTGTCCCCAATGGTGTCCTCACTGTCCCCCCAGTGATGTCCCAAATGTTCCCCCAATGTCCCCACTGTCCCCAGCATCTCAATGTCCTGCAATGTCCCCAATGGTGTCCCCCAGTGGTGTCTCCAATGTCCCCAGTGATGTCCCCACTGTCCCCAATGATGTCCCCAATGTCCTCAGTGTCCTCAGTGTCCCCGCAGCCCTCCCGTGTCACCGTGCTGTGCCTGTACCTGGACTTTTCTGGAATGTCCCCACTGTCCCCAATGGTGTCCCCAATGTCCCCAATGATGTCCCCAATGATGTTCCCAGTGTCCCCAATGTCCCCAGTGCCCCCAATGTCCCCAGTGTCCCCTCTCTCCCGCGGCCGTCCCGTGTCACTGCGCTGTGCCTGTACCGGGACCTTTTCAGAATGTCCCCAATGTCCCCAATGATGTCCCCAATGATGTCCCCTCTCTCCGCAGCCGTCCCGTGTCACCGCGCTGTGCCTGTACCGGGACCTTTCCGGAATGTCCCCAATGTCCCCAATGGTGTCCCCAATGTCCCCAATGGTGTCTCCAATGTCCCCACTGTCCCCCCAGTGATGTCCCAAATGTTCCCTCAATGTCCCCACTGTCCCCAACATCTCAATGTCCTGCAATGTCCCCAATATCTCAATGTCCCCAATGTGTCCCCAATGATGTCCCCACTGTCCCCAGTGTCCCCAATGGTGTCCCCTCTCTCCCCGCAGCTGTCCCGTGTCACTGCTCTGTGCCTGTACCAGGACCTTTCCAGAATGTCCCCAATGTCCCCAGTGTCCCCAATGGTGTCCCCAATGTCCCCAATGATGTCCCCAAATGTTCCCCCAATGTCCCCACTGTCCCCAACATCTCAATGTCCTGCAATGTCCCCAATATTCCAATGTCCCCAATGTCCCCAATGGTGTCCCCACAGCCGTCCCGTGTCACCGCGCTGTGTCTGTACCGGGACCTTTCCGGAATGTCCCCAATGTCCCCAATGGTGTCCCCAATGTCCCCAGTGCTGTCCCCAATGTCCCCAATGTCCCCAATGGTGTCCCCACTGTCCCCACAGCCGTCCCGTGTCACCACACTGTGCCTGTACCGGGACCTTTCCGGAATGTCCCCAGTGTCCCCAATGGTGTCCCCAATGTCCCCAATGATGTCCCCCAACGATGTCCCCACTGTCCCCAATGGTGTCCCCAGTGGTGTCCCCACTGTCCCCCCAAGTGATGTCCCAAATGTTCCCGCAATGTCCCCACTGTCCCCAGCATCTCAATGTCCTGCAATGTCCCCAATGGTGTCCCCCAGTGGTGTCCCCAATGTCCCCAGTGATGTCCCCACTGTCCCCAATGATGTCCCCAATGTCCCCAATGTCCTCAGTGTCCCCAATGTCCCCACTGTCCCCGCAGCCATCCCGTGTCACTGCCCTGTGTCTGTACCGGGACCTTTCCGGAATGTCCCCAATGTCCCCAATGGTGTCCCCGCAGCCGTCCCGTGTCACCGCGCTGTGCCTGTACCGGGACCTTTCCGGAATGTCCCCAATGATGTCCCCAATGATGTCCCCAATGGTGTCCCCACTGTCCCCACAGCCGTCCCGTGTCACCGCGCTGTGCCTGTACCGGGACCTTTCCGGAATGTCCCCAATGTCCCCACTGTCCCCACTGTCCCCAATGTCCCCAATGGTGTCCCCCCAGCCGTCCCGTGTCACCGCGCTGTGCCTGTACCGGGACCTTTCCGGAATGTTCACCACCGAGAGCCGCGCCCCCCGCGAGGAGCCCCCGCCCCGCCCCCACGCCGAGGCCGAGACCCTCATCCAGGACCTCAGGTGGGTCACTGTGCCCAGGTGTGCCCAGGTGTGCCCAGGTGTGCCATACCTGTGCCCAGGTGTGTGCCCAGGTGTGTGCCCAGGTGTGCCATACCTGTCCCCAGGTGTGCCCAGGTGTGCCCAAGGTGTCCCCAGGTGTGCCATACCTGTCCCCAGGTGTGCCATACCTGTGCCCAGGTGTGCCCAGGTGTGTCCCCAGGTGTGCCCAGGTGTGTCCCCAGGTGTGCCATACCTGTCCCCAGGTGTGCCCAGGTGTCCCCAGGTGTGCCCAGGTGTGTCCCCAGGTGTCCCCAGGTGTGCCCAGGTGTCCCCAGGGTGTCCCCAGGTGTGCCCAGGTGTGTCCCCAGGTGTGCCATACCTGTCCCCAGGTGTGCCCAGGTGTGTGCCCAGGTGTCCCCAAGGTGTCCCCAGGTGTGTCTCCAGGTGTGCCCAGGTGTGTCCCCAGGTGTCCCCAGGTGTGCCCAGGTGTGCCATACCTGTGCCCAGGTGTGCCCAGGTGTCCCCAAGGTGTGCCCAGGTGTGCCCAGGTGTGCCCAGGTGTCCCCAGGATGTCCCCAGGATGTCCCCAAGTGTCCCCAAGGTGTCCCCAAGGTGTCCCCAATCTCCAAGTGCTCTTGGTTGTGTCTCTGGGGATGTTCTCAGGTGTCCCCAAGGTATTCCTAGGTGTCCCTAGGTCTATGCCAGGTATGCCCAGGTGTGCCCAGGTGTGCCATACCTGTGCCCAGGTGTGCCCAGGTGTGCCCAGGTGTGCCCCAGGTGTGCCCAGGGTGCCATACCTGTCTCTCTCCCCACAGTGGTTCTGTCGATGATGAGGAGGAGATGCTCTACGGGGACTCGGGGGGCTGTTAGGTGTATGTAGGTGTATGTGGGTGTGCCCAGGTGTATCCCAGGTGTGCCCAGGTGTGCCATACCTGTCTCTCTCCCCAGTGGCTCTGTCGATGATGAGGAGGAGATGCTCTACGGGGACTCGGGGGGCTGTTAGGTGTATGTGGGTGTGCCCAGGTGTACCCAGGTGTGCCCAGGTGTGCCCAGGTGTATCCCAGGTGTGCCCAGGTGTGCCCAGGTGTGCCATCTCCCCACAGTGGTTCTGTCGATGATGAGGAGGAGATGCTCTACGGGGACTCGGGGGGCTGTTAGGTGTTATGTGGGTGTGCCCAGGTGTATCCCAGGTGTGCCCAGGTGTGCCCAGGTGTATCCCAGGTGTACCCAGGTGTGCCCAGGTGTGCCCAGGTGTGCCCAGGTGCCCTGTCTTTGCAGTGGTTCTGTCGATGATGAGGAGGAGATGCTCTACGGGGACTCAGGGGGCTGTTAGGTGTTATGTGGGTGTATGTGGGTGTGCCCAGGTGTATCCCAGGTGTGCCATACCTGTGCCCAGGTGTATCCCAGGTGTGCCCAGGTGTATCCCAGGTGTGCCATACCTGTACCCAGGTGTGCCCAGGTGTGCCATACTTGTCTCTCCCCGCAGTGGTTCTGTCGATGATGAGGAGGAGATGCTCTACGGGGACTCGGGGGGCTGTTAGGTGTATGTAGGTGTATGTAGGTGTGCCCAGGTGTGCCATACCTGTACCCAGGTGTACCCAGGTGTGCCCAGGTGTGCCCAGGTGTGCCCAGGTGCCCTGTCTTTGCAGTGGCTCGGTGGATGATGAGGAGGAGATGCTCTACGGGGACTCGGGGGGCTGTTAGGTGTATGTGGGTGTATGTGGGTGTACCCAGGTGTGCCCAGGTGTATCCCAGGTGTACCCAGGTGTATCCCAGGTGTATCCCAGGTGTGCCCAGGTGTGCCCAGGTGTATCCCAGGTGTATCCCAGGTGTGCCATACCTGTGCCCAGGTGTGCCATGTCCCCACAGTGGCTCGGTGGATGATGAGGAGGAGATGCTCTACGGGGACTCGGGGGGTTGTTAGGTGTATGTAGGTGTGCCCAGGTGTGCCATACCTGTGCCCAGGTGTACCCAGGTGTGCCCAGGTGTATCCCAGGTGTGCCCAGGTGTGCCATCTCCCCACAGTGGTTCCGTTGATGATGAGGAGGAGATGCTCTACGGGGACTCGGGGGGCTGTTAGGTGTATGTAGGTGTACCCAGGTGTATGTGGGTGTACCCAGGTGTACCCAGGTGTGCCCAGGTGTGCCCAGGTGTGCCCAGGTGTGCCCAGGTGCCCTGTCTTTGCAGTGGTTCTGTCGATGATGAGGAGGAGATGCTCTACGGGGACTCGGGGGGCTGTTAGGTGTTATGTGGGTGTGCCCAGGTGTGCCATACCTGTGCCCAGGTGTGCCCAGGTGTATCCCAGGTGTGCCCAGGTGTGCCCAGGTGTGCCCAGGTGCCCTGTCTTTGCAGTGGTTCTGTCGATGATGAGGAGGAGATGCTCTACGGGGACTCGGGGGGCTGTTAGGTGTATGTAGGTGTGCCCAGGTGTGCCATACCTGTACCCAGGTGTGCCCAGGTGTGCCATCTCCCCACAGTGGCTCCGTGGATGATGAGGAGGAGATGCTCTACGGGGACTCGGGGGGCTGTTAGGTGTATGTGGGTGTGCCCAGGTGTGCCATACCTGTGCCCAGGTGTATGTGGGTGTGCCCAGGTGTGCCCAGGTGTGCCCAGGTGTGCCCAGGTGTGCCATTTCCCCACAGTGGTTCTGTTGATGATGAGGAGGAGATGCTCTACGGGGACTCGGGGGGCTGTTAGGTGTATGTGGGTGTGCCCAGGTGTATGTGGGTGTGCCCAGGTGTGCCCAGGTGTGCCCAGGTGTGCCATACCTGTGCCCAGGTGTGCCCAGGTGTATCCCAGGTGTGCCCAGGTGTGCCCAGGTGTGCCCAGGTGTGCCCAGGTGCCCTGTCTTTGCAGTGGCTCGGTGGATGATGAGGAGGAGATGCTCTACGGGGACTCGGGGGGCTGTTAGGTGTATGTGGGTGTATGTGGGTGTGCCCAGGTGTGCCCAGGTGTGCCCAGGTGTATCCCAAGTGTATCCCAGGTGTACCCAGGTGTGCCCAGGTGTGCCATACCTGTGCCCAGGTGTATCCCAGGTGTGCCCAGGTGTGCCCAGGTGTACCCAGGGGTGCCATCTCCCCACAGTGGCTCCGTTGACGATGAGGAGGAGATGCTCTACGGGGACTCGGGGGGCTGTTAGGTGTATGTAGGTGTGCCCAGGTGTGCCATACCTGTGCCCAGGTGTATCCCAGGTGTGCCCAGGTGTGCCCAGGTGCCCTGTCTTTGCAGTGGTTCTGTCGATGATGAGGAGGAGATGCTCTACGGGGACTCGGGGGGCTGTTAGGTGTTATGTGGGTGTATGTGGGTGTGCCCAGGTGTGCCATACCTGTGCCCAGGTGTATCCCAGGTGTGCCCAGGTGTGCCCAGGTGTGCCCAGGTGTGCCCAGGTGCCCTGTCTTTGCAGTGGTTCTGTGGATGATGAGGAGGAGATGCTCTACGGGGACTCGGGGGGCTGTTAGGTGTATGTGGGTGTGCCCAGGTGTGCCATACCTGTGCCCAGGTGTGCCCAGGTGTGCCCAGGTGTGCCCAGGTGTGCCATACCTGTCTCTCCCCAGTGGTTCTGTGGATGATGAGGAGGAGATGCTCTACGGGGACTCGGGGGGCTCGGGCCGTTCCCCGCCCCGGGAGGAGCCGCGCAGGGCGGGGCCCCCCGAGAGAGACCCCGCCCCCCTGAGCCCTGACCCCTCCCACTGGTGCGTGCTGGCCCGCGAGAACGGCAACATGGAGGTACTGGGGAAACTGGGAATACTGGGGATACTGGGAATGGGATTGGGAGAACGGCAACATGGAGGTACTGGGGAAACTGGGAATACTGGGGATACTGGGGATACTGGGGATACTGGGGATACTGGGAATGGGAGAACGGCAACATGGAGGTACTGGGATGGACTGGGATGGACTGGGGATACTGGGGATACTGGGAATAGGAGAATGGCAACATGGAGGTACTGGGAATACTGGGGATACTGGGAATACTGGGGATACTGGGATGGACTGGGGATACTGGGAATGGGAGAACGGCAACATGGAGGTACTGGGGAAACTGGGAATACTGGGATGGACTGGGAATACTGGGAATGGGACTGGGGATACTGGGAATGGGATTGGGAATGGGAGAACGGCAACATGGAGGTACTGGGGAAACTGGGAATACTGGGAATACTGGGGATACTGGGGATACTGGGGATACTGGGAATGGGACTGGGGATACTGGGGATACTGGGAATGGGAGAACAGAAACATGGAGGTACTGGGATGGACTGGGATGGACTGGGAATACTGGGAATGGGATTGGGAATGGGAGAACAGAAACATGGAGGTACTGGGATGGACTGGGATGGACTGGGGATACTGGGGATACTGGGGATACTGGGAATGGGATTGGGAATGGGAGAATGGCAACATGGAGGTACTGGGATGGACTGGGATGGACTGGGGATACTGGGGATACTGGGGATGGGATTGGGAATGGGAGAACGGCAACATGGAGGTACTGGGATGGACTGGGATGGACTGGGGATACTGGGAATGGGAGAACGGCAACATGGAGGTACTGGGATGGACTGGGATGGACTGGGATGGACTGGGGATACTGGGAATGGGAGAACGGCAACATGGAGGTACTGGGATGGACTGGGATGGACTGGGATGGACTGGGCATACTGGGAATGGGAGAACGGCAACATGGAGGTACTGGGGAAACTGGGAATACTGGGGATACTGGGAATACTGGGGATACTGGGAATGGCACTGGGAATGGGAGAACGGCAACATGGAGGTCCTGGGGATACTGGGATGGACTGGGGATACTGGGAATGGGATTGGGAATGGGAGAACGGCAACATGGAGGTACTGGGGAAACTGGGAATACTGGGAATACTGGGGATACTGGGGATACTGGGAATGGGACTGGGGATACTGGGAATGGGAGAACAGAAACATGGAGGTACTGGGATGGACTGGGAATGGGATTGGGAATGGGAGAACGGCAACATGGAGGTACTGGGGAAACTGGGAATACTGGGAATACTGGGAATGGGACTGGGGAAACTGGGAATACTGGGAATACTGGGAATGGGACTGGGGATACTGGGAATGGGATTGGGAGTGGGAGAACGGCAACATGGAGGTACTGGGATGGACTGGGATGGACTGGGAATGGGACTGGGAATGGGAGAACGGCAACATGGAGGTACTGGGATGGACTGGGAATACTGGGAATGGGATTGGGAATGGGAGAACGGCAACATGGAGGTACTGGGGAAACTGGGAATACTGGGAATACTGGGGATACTGGGGATACTGGGAATGGGAGAACGGCAACATGGAGGTACTGGGATGGACTGGGATGGACTGGGATGGACTGGGAATGGGAGAACGGCAACATGGAGGTACTGGGATGGACTGGGATGGACTGGGATGGACTGGGAATGGGAGAATGGCAACATGGAGGTACTGGGATGGACTGGGATGGACTGGGGATACTGGGAATGGGATTGGGAATGGGAGAACGGCAACATGGAGGTACTGGGGAAACTGGGGATACTGGGAATGGGATTGGGAATGGGAGAACGGCAACATGGAGGTACTGGGGAAACTGGGGATACTGGGGATACTGGGAATGGGAATGGGAATGGGAGAACGGCAACATGGAGGTACTGGGGAAACTGGGGATACTGGGGATACTGGGAATGGGAATGGGAATGGGAGAACGGCAACATGGAGGTACTGGGGAAACTGGGGATACTGGGAATGGGATTGGGAATGGGAGAACGGCAACATGGAGGTACTGGGGAAACTGGGGATACTGGGGATACTGGGAATGGGAATGGGAATGGGAGAACGGCAACATGGAGGTACTGGGGAAACTGGGGATACTGGGAATGGGATTGGGAATGGGAGAACGGCAACATGGAGGTACTGGGGAAACTGGGAATGGTATTGGGGATACTGGGGATACTGGGAACGGCAGAACGGAAACATAGAGGTACTGGGGATACTGGGATGGACTGGGGATACTGGGAATGGGAATACTGGGAATGGGACTGGGAATGTTTTCCCTCTGGAATTCCCTTTGTTCCCCTTTACAATTCCCATTTCCCTTCCAGAACTCCTCTTGGTTTGCCCCCATAATTCCCATTTTTTCCCCCAAAATTCCCATTTTTTCCCCATTTTCCCCATCTCCCCCCAGATTTACCAGGTGCCCGAGTGGCGCCTGGTGTTCCTGGTGAAGAACTTCCCTTTGTTCTCCCACCACAATTCCCATTAAAATTCCCATTTTTAACCCCATAATTCCCATTTTTAACCCCATAATTCCCATTTTTTCCCCCATAATTCCCATTTTTTCTCATTTTTCCCCATTTTTCCCATTTCCCCCCAGATTTACCAGGTGCCCGAGTGGCGCCTGCTGTTCCTGGTGAAGAACATCCTCATGTTTTCCTGTCATAATTCCCATTTTTAACCCCATAATTCCCATTTTTTCCCAATTTTTTCAATTTTCCCATTTTTCCCATCTCCCCCCAGATTTACCAGGTGCCCGAGTGGCTCCTGCTGTTCCTGGTGAAGAACTTCCCATTAAAATTCCCATTTTTAACCCCATAATCCCCATTTTTAACCCCATAATTCCCATTTTTAACCCCATAATTCCCATTTTTCCCAATTTTTTCCCATTTTTTCCGCATTTCCCCCAGATTTACCAGGTCCCCGAGTGGCTCCTGCTGTTCCTGGTGAAGAACTTCCTGTTGTTTTCCCCCCACAATTCCCATTAAAATACCCATTTTTAACCCCATAATCCCCATTTTCCCTCTCATAATTCCCATTTTTAACCCCAAAATTCCCATTTTTTCCCCCAAAATTCCCATTTTTTCCCATTATTCCCATTTTTTCCCATTTCCCCCCAGATTTACCAGGTCCCTGAGTGGCTCCTGCTGTTCCTGGTGAAGAACTTCCCATTGCTTTCCCCCCATAATCCCCATTTTCCCTCCCATAATTCCCATTAAAATTCCCATTTTTAACCCCATAATTCCCATTTTTTCCCCCAAAATTCCCATTTTTTCCCCCAATTTTCCCATTTTTTCCCATTGTCCCCCAGATTTACCAGGTCCCTGAGTGGCTCCTGCTGTTCCTGGTGAAGAACTTCCCGTTGTTTTCCCCCCACAATTCCCATTAAAATTCCCATTTTTAACCCCATAATTCCCATTTTTAACCCCATAATTCCCATTTTTAACCCCATAATTCCCATTTTTTCCCAATTTTCCCATTTTTCCCCATTTCCCCCCAGATTTACCAGGTGCCCGAGTGGCGCCTGCTGTTCCTGGTGAAGAACTTCCCGTTGTTTTCCCCCCACAATTCCCATTAAAATACCCATTTTTAACCCCATAATTCCCATTTTTTCCCCCATAATTCCCATTTTTTCCCATTTTTCCCCATTTTTCCCATTTCCCCCCAGATTTACCAGGTGCCCGAGTGGCGCCTGCTGTTCCTGGTGAAGAACTTCCCGTTGTTCTCCCACCACAATTCCCATTAAAACACCCATTTTTAACCCCATAATTCCCATTTTTTCCCCCATAATTCCCATTTTTTCCCAATTTTTTTCAATTTTCCCATTTTTTCCCATTTTTCTTGTTCCCCCCAGATTTACCAGGTGCCCGAGTGGCGCCTGCTGTTCCTGGTGAAGAACTTCCCGTTCTTCTCCCACCACAATTCCCATTAAAATTCCCATTTTTAACCCCATAATTCCCATTTTTTCCCCCAAAATTCCCATTTTATCCCCCAAAATTCCCATTTTTTCCCAATTTTCCCATTTTTTCCCATTGTCCCCCAGATTTACCAGGTGCCCGAGTGGCGCCTGCTGTTCCTGGTGAAGAATTTCCCGTTGTTCTCCCACCACAATTCCCATTAAAATCCCCATTTTAACCCCATAATTCCCATTTTTTCCCCCATAATTCCATTTTTTTCCCAATTTTCCCATTTTTCTTGGTTTCCCCCCCAGATTTACCAGGTCCCCGAGTGGCGCCTGTTGTTCCTGGTGAAGAACATCCTCATGTTTTCCTGTCATAATTCCAATTTTCCCATCAAAATTCCCATTTTTAACCCCATAATTCCCATTTTTTCCCCCATAATTCCCATTTTTCCCCATTTTTCTTGGTTTCCCCCCCAGATTTACCAGGTGCCCGAGTGGCTCCTGCTGTTCCTGGTGAAGAACTTCCTGTTGTTTTCCCCCATAATCCCCATTTTCCCTCTCATAATTCCCATTTTTAACCCCATAATTCCCATTTTTAACCCCATAATTCCCAAAATTGCAATTTTTTTTCCCATTTTTCCTGTTTCCCCCCAGATTTACCAGGTGCCCGAGTGGCGCCTGGTGTTCCTGGTGAAGAATTTCCCGGTGGGCCAGCGGGTGTTGGTGGATTCGTCCTTCGGGCAGCCGCCGGCCGAGCCCCGCAAGGACGAGAGGGGCGAGAGAGAACTGCCCCACGTGCGGGAGCTGCTGCTGGTGGGGCTGGGCCGGGCACGGAGCCGCCCCTTCCTCCTGGTACTGCCCAAACTGGGCACTGATGGGCACTGGGAATACTGGGATGGACACTGGGATGGGCACTGGGATGGGCACTGGGATGGGCACTGGGAACTGCCCCATGTCAGGGAGCTGCTGCTGGTGGGGCTGGGCCGGGCACGGAGCCGCCCCTTCCTGCTGGTACTGCCATGGGCACTGCCCAAACTGGGCACTGGGATGGGCACTGGGATGGGCACTGGGAACTGCCCCACGTGCGGGAGCTGCTGCTGGTGGGGCTGGGCCGGGCACGGAGCCGCCCCTTCCTCCTGGTACTGCCCAAACTGGGCACTGATGGGCACTGCCATGGGCACTGGGATGGGCACTGGGAGTAATTGGCACTGGGAGTGATGGGATGGGCACTGGGAACACTGGGGATGGCACTGGAATGGCACCGGGATGGGCACTGGGAGTGATGGGAATGGGCACTGGGAACACTGGGATGGGCACTGGGAACACTGGGATGGCACTGGGAATGGGCACTGGGATGGCACTGGGATGGGCACTGGGATGGGCACTGGGATGGGCACTGGGATGGCACTGGGATGGACTGGGATGGACTGGGATGGCACCGAGAGCACTGGGATGGCACTGGGAACACTGGGATGGGCACTGGGATGGCACTGGGAATGGGCACTGGGATGGGCACTGGGATGGCACTGGGAATGGGCACTGGGAATGGGCACTGGGATGGGCACTGGGATGGCACTGGGATGGACTGGGATGGCACCGAGAGCACTGGGATGGCACTGGGAACACTGGGATGGGCACTGGGAACACTGGGATGGCACAGGGATGGCACTGGGAGTGATGGGATGGGCACTGGGATGGGCACTGGGATGGCACTGGGAACACTGGGATGGGCACTGGGAATGGGCCCTGGGATGGCACTGGGATGGCACTGGGAACACTGGGGATACTGGGATGGGCACTGGGAGTGATGGGAATGGCACTGGGAACACTGGAATGGGCACTGAGATGGGCACTGGGATGGGCACTGGGAACTGCCCCATGTCAGGGAGCTGCTGCTGGTGGGGCTGGGCCGGGCACGGAGCCGCCCCTTCCTGCTGGTACTGCCCAAACTGGGCACTGGGCACTGATGGGCACTGGGATGGGCACTGGGAACTGCCCCATGTCAGGGAGCTGCTGCTGGTGGGGCTGGGCCGGGCACGGAGCCGCCCCTTCCTGCTGGTACTGCCCAAACTGGGCACTGATGGGCACTGCCATGGGCACTGGGGATACTGGGGATACTGGGATGGGCACTGGGAATGGCACTGGGAGTGATGGGATGGGCACTGGGATTGGCACTGGGAATGGCACTGAGAATGGCACTGGGATGGGCATTGGGAATGGCACTGGGATGGCACAGGGATGGACTGGGATGGCACTGGGAACCCTGGGATGGCACTGGGAGTGATGGGAATGGCACTGGGATGGCACTGGGAGTGATGGGGATGGCACTGGGATGGGCACTGGGAGTGATGGGAATGGCACTGGGATGGGCACTGGGATGGGCACTGGGAACTGCCCCACGTCAGGGAGCTGCTGCTGGTGGGGCTGGGCCGGGCACGGAGCCGCCCCTTCCTCCTGGTACTGCCCAAACTGGGCATTGGGCACTGCCATGGGCACTGGGCATACTGGGGATACTGGGATGGGCACTGGGAACTGCCCCACGTCAGGGAGCTGCTGCTGGTGGGGCTGGGCCGGGCACGGAGCCGCCCCTTCCTGCTGGTACTGCCCAAACTGGGCACTGATGGGCACTGGGAGTGATGGGGATGGCACTGGGATGGGCACTGGGATGGGCACTGGGATGGGCACTGGGATGGGCACTGGGAGTGATGGGAATGGGCACTGGGATGGGCACTGCCATGGGCACTGGGATGGGCACTGGGATGGGCACTGGGAACTGCCCCATGTCAGGGAGCTGCTGCTGGTGGGGCTGGGCCAGGCACGGAGCCGCCCCTTCCTGCTGGTACTGCCCAAACTGGGCACTGATGGGCACTGGGCACTGGGATGGGCACTGGGATGGGCACTGATGGGCACTGGGATGGGCACTGGGATGGGCACTGGGAACTGCCCCATGTCAGGGAGCTGCTGCTGGTGGGGCTGGGCCGGGCACGGAGCCGCCCCTTCCTGCTGGTACTGCCCAAACTGGGCACTGCCCAAACTGGGCACTGGGATGGGCACTGGGATGGGCACTGGGATGGGCACTGGGATGGGCACTGGGATGGGCACTGGGAGCTGCCCCACGTGCGGGAGCTGCTGCTGGTGGGGCTGGGCCGGGCACGGAGCCGCCCCTTCCTGCTGGTACTGCCCAAACTGGGCACTGGGCACTGCCATGGGCACTGGGGATACTGGGCACTGATGGGCACTGGGATGGGCACTGGGGATACTGGGGATACTGGGAATGGGCACTGGGAATGGCACTGGGATGGCACAGGGATGGACTGGGATGGCACTGGGAACCCTGGGATGGCACTGGGAGTGATGGGAATGGCACTGGGATGGCACTGGGAGTGATGGGGATGGCACTGGGATGGGCACTGGGAGTGATGGGATGGGCACTGGGATGGGTACTGGGATGGGCACTGGGAATGGCACTGGGGATACTGGGATGGGCACTGGGAATGGCACTAGGATGGGCACTGGGATGGCACTGGGAATGGCACTGGGGACACTGGGATGGGCACTGGGAACACTGGCATGGCACTGGGAATGGGCACTGGGATGGCACTGGGATGGGCACTGGGATGGGCACTGGGAATGGGCACTGGGATGGCACTGGGATGGGCACTGGGAACACTGGGATGGGCACTGGGAGTGATGGGATGGGCACTGGGAACACTGGGATGGGCACTGCCATGGGCACTGGGATGGGCACTGGGATGGGCACTGGGAACTGCCCCACGTCAGGGAGCTGCTGCTGGTGGGGCTGGGCCGGGCACGGAGCCGCCCCTTCCTCCTGGTACTGCCATGGGCACTGCCCAAACCGGGCACTGGGATGGGCACTGGGATGGGCACTGGGAACACTGGGATGGCACTGGGAACACTGTGATGGGCACTGGGATGGGCACGGGGAGTGATTGGCACTGGGAGTGATGGGAATGGCACTGGGATGGCACTGGGATGGGCACTGGGATGGCACTGGGAACACTGGGATGGCACTCGATGGCACTGGGAGTGATGGGATGGGCACTGCCATGGGCACTGGGATGGGCACTGGGAGCTGCCCCATGTCAGGGAGCTGCTGCTGGTGGGGCTGGGCCGGGCACGGAGCCGCCCCTTCCTGCTGGTACTGCCATGGGTACTGCCCAAACTGGGCACTGGGCACTGCCATGGGCACCGGGATGGGCACTGGGAGTGATGGGAATGGGCACTGGGATGGGCACTGGGATGGGCACTGGGAACTGCCCCATGTCAGGGAGCTGCTGCTGGTGGGGCTGGTCCGGGCACGGAGCCGCCCCTTCCTGCTGGTACTGCCCAAACTGGGCACTGATGGGCACTGATGGGCACTGGGATGGGCACTGGGATGGGCACTGGGATGGGCACTGGGAGCTGCCCCACGTGCGGGAGCTGCTGCTGGTGGGGCTGGGCCGGGCACGGAGCCGCCCCTTCCTGCTGGTACTGCCATGGGCACTGCCCAAACTGGGCACTGGGATGGGCACTGGGAGTGATGGGGATACTGGGATGGGCACTGGGATGGGCACTGGGAGCTGCCCCACGTGCGGGAGCTGCTGCTGGTGGGGCTGGGCCGGGCACGGAGCCGCCCCTTCCTCCTGGTACTGCCCAAACTGGGCACTGCCCAAACTGGGCACTGGGCACTGCCATGGGCACTGGGATGGGCACTGGGAACTGCCCCACGTCAGGGAGCTGCTGCTGGTGGGGCTGGGCCGGGCACGGAGCCGCCCCTTCCTGCTGGTACTGCCATGGGTACTGCCCAAACTGGGCACTGGGCACTGCCATGGGCACCGGGATGGGCACTGGGAGTGATGGGAATGGGCACTGGGATGGGCACTGGGATGGGCACTGGGATGGGCACTGGGAACTGCCCCATGTCAGGGAGCTGCTGCTGGTGGGGCTGGGCCGGGCACGGAGCCGCCCCTTCCTGCTGGTACTGCCCAAACTGGGCACTGATGGGCACTGGGATGGGCACTGGGATGGGCACTGGGATGGGCACTGGGAGCTGCCCCACGTGCGGGAGCTGCTGCTGGTGGGGCTGGGCCGGGCACGGAGCCGCCCCTTCCTGCTGGTACTGCCCAAACTGGGCACTGATGGGCACTGGGAGTGATGGGAATGGCACTGGGATGGGCACTGGGAATGGCACTGGGATGGCACTGGGAACACTGGGGATGGCACCGAGAACACTGGGATGGCACTGGGAACACTGGGATGGCACTGGGATGGGCACCGGGATGGCACTGGGATGGGCACTGGGAACACTGGGATGGGCACTGGGAACACTGGGATGGGCACTGGGATGGGCACTGGGAATGGCACTGGGATGGGCACTGGGATGGGCACTGGGGATACTGGGATTGGCACTGGGAGTGATGGGATGGGCACTGGGATGGCACTGGGATGGGCACTGGGATGGGCACTGGGAACACTGGGATGGCACTGGGATGGCACTGGGATGGGCACTGGGAATGGCACTGGGATGGGCACTGGGATGGGCACTGGGAACACTGGGATGGCACTGGGAACACTGGGATGGCACTGGGATGGGCACTGGGGATACTGGGATGGCACTGGGATGGCACTGGGAGCACTGGGGATACTGGGATGGGCACTGGGAGTGATGGGAATGGCACTGGGATGGGCACTGGGATGGGCACTGGGATGGGCACTGGGAACACTGGGGATACTGGGATGGCACTGGGATTGGCACTGGGATGGGCACTGGGAATGGGCACTGGGATGGCACTGGGATGGACTGGGATGGCACCGAGAGCACTGGGATGGCACTGGGAACACTGGGATGGGCACTGGGAACACTGGGATGGCACAGGGATGGCACTGGGAGTGATGGGATGGGCACTGGGAGTGATGGGATGGGCACTGGGATGGGCACTGGGATGGGCACTGGGAGTGATGGGATGGGCACTGGGAACACTGGGGATGGCACTGGGATGGGCACTGGGATGGGCACTGGGATGGGCACTGGGAGTGATGGGATGGGCACTGGGAGCACTGGGGATACTGGGATGGGCACTGGGATGGGCACTGGGATGGGCACTGGGAACTGCCCCACGTCAGGGAGCTGCTGCTGGTGGGGCTGGGCCGGGCACGGAGCCGCCCCTTCCTCCTGGTACTGCCCAAACTGGGCACTGCCATGGGCACTGGGGATACTGGGATGGGCACTGGGATGGGCACTGGGAATGGCACTGGGATGGGCACTGGGAACACTGGGGATACTGGGATGGCACTGGGATGGGCACTGGGATGGGCACTGGGAACTGCCCCACGTGCGGGAGCTGCTGCTGGTGGGGCTGGGCCGGGCACGGAGCCGCCCCTTCCTCCTGGTACTGCCATGGGCACTGCCATGGGCACCGGGGATACTGGGGATACTGGGAATGGGCACTGGGATGGCACTGGGAACACTGGGGATACTGGGAATGGGCACTGGGATGGCACTGGGATGGCACTGGGAACACTGGGGATGGCACTGAGAGCACTGGGATGGCACTGGGAACACTGGGATGGCACTGGGATGGCACTGAGATGGGCACTGGGAACACTGGGGATACTGGGAATGGGCACTGGGAGTGATGGGATGGGCACTGGGATGGGCACTGGGATGGGCACTGGGAGTGATGGGATGGGCACTGGGAACACTGGGGATGGCACTGGGATGGGCACTGGGATGGGCACTGGGATGGGCACTGGGAGTGATGGGATGGGCACTGGGAGCACTGGGGATACTGGGATGGGCACTGGGATGGGCACTGGGATGGGCACTGGGAGTGATGGAATGGGCACTGGGATGGGCACTGGGATGGGCACTGGGATGGGCACTGCCATGGGCACTGGGATGGGCACTGGGAACTGCCCCACGTCAGGGAGCTGCTGCTGGTGGGGCTGGGCCGGGCACGGAGCCGCCCCTTCCTGCTGGTACTGCCATGGGCACTGATGGGCACTGGGGACACTGGGATGGGCACTGGGAACTGCCCCATGTCAGGGAGCTGCTGCTGGTGGGGCTGGGCCGGGCACGGAGCCGCCCCTTCCTGCTGGTACTGCCCAAACTGGGCACTGATGGGCACTGGGAGTGATGGGAATGGCACTGGGATGGGCACTGGGAATGGCACTGGGATGGCACTGGGAACACTGGGGATGGCACCGAGAACACTGGGATGGCACTGGGAACACTGGGATGGCACTGGGATGGGCACCGGGATGGCACTGGGATGGGCACTGGGAACACTGGGATGGGCACTGGGAACACTGGGATGGGCACTGGGATGGGCACTGGGAATGGCACTGGGATGGGCACTGGGATGGGCACTGGGGATACTGGGATTGGCACTGGGAGTGATGGGATGGGCACTGGGATGGCACTGGGATGGGCACTGGGATGGGCACTGGGAACACTGGGATGGCACTGGGATGGCACTGGGATGGGCACTGGGAATGGCACTGGGATGGGCACTGGGATGGGCACTGGGAACACTGGGATGGCACTGGGAACACTGGGATGGCACTGGGATGGGCACTGGGGATACTGGGATGGCACTGGGATGGCACTGGGAGCACTGGGGATACTGGGATGGCACTGGGAGTGATGGGAATGGCACTGGGATGGGCACTGGGATGGGCACTGGGATGGGCACTGGGAACACTGGGGATACTGGGATGGCACTGGGATTGGCACTGGGATGGGCACTGGGAATGGGCACTGGGATGGCACTGGGATGGACTGGGATGGCACCGAGAGCACTGGGATGGCACTGGGAACACTGGGATGGGCACTGGGAACACTGGGATGGCACAGGGATGGCACTGGGAGTGATGGGATGGGCACTGGGAGTGATGGGATGGGCACTGGGATGGCAGTGGGATGGGCACTGGGAACACTGGGATGGCACCGAGAGCACTGGGATGGCACTGGGAACACTGGGATGGGCACTGGGAACACTGGGATGGCACTGGGATGGCACTGAGATGGGCACTGGGAACACTGGGGATACTGGGATGGGCACTGGGATGGGCACTGGGAGTGATGGGAATGGGCACTGGGATGGGCACTGGGATGGGCACTGGGATGGGCACTGCCATGGGCACTGGGATGGGCACTGGGAACTGCCCCACGTCAGGGAGCTGCTGCTGGTGGGGCTGGGCCGGGCACGGAGCCGCCCCTTCCTGCTGGTACTGCCATGGGCACTGATGGGCACTGGGGACACTGGGATGGGCACTGGGAACTGCCCCATGTCAGGGAGCTGCTGCTGGTGGGGCTGGGCCGGGCACGGAGCCGCCCCTTCCTGCTGGTACTGCCCAAACTGGGCACTGATGGGCACTGGGAGTGATGGGAATGGCACTGGGATGGGCACTGGGAATGGCACTGGGATGGCACTGGGAACACTGGGGATGGCACCGAGAACACTGGGATGGCACTGGGAACACTGGGATGGCACTGGGATGGGCACCGGGATGGCACTGGGATGGGCACTGGGAACACTGGGATGGGCACTGGGAACACTGGGATGGGCACTGGGATGGGCACTGGGAATGGCACTGGGATGGGCACTGGGATGGGCACTGGGGATACTGGGATTGGCACTGGGAGTGATGGGATGGGCACTGGGATGGCACTGGGATGGGCACTGGGATGGGCACTGGGAACACTGGGATGGCACTGGGATGGCACTGGGATGGGCACTGGGAATGGCACTGGGATGGGCACTGGGATGGGCACTGGGAACACTGGGATGGCACTGGGAACACTGGGATGGCACTGGGATGGGCACTGGGGATACTGGGATGGCACTGGGATGGCACTGGGAGCACTGGGGATACTGGGATGGGCACTGGGAGTGATGGGAATGGCACTGGGATGGGCACTGGGATGGGCACTGGGATGGGCACTGGGAACACTGGGGATACTGGGATGGCACTGGGATTGGCACTGGGATGGGCACTGGGAATGGGCACTGGGATGGCACTGGGATGGACTGGGATGGCACCGAGAGCACTGGGATGGCACTGGGAACACTGGGATGGGCACTGGGAACACTGGGATGGCACAGGGATGGCACTGGGAGTGATGGGATGGGCACTGGGAGTGATGGGATGGGCACTGGGATGGGCACTGGGATGGGCACTGGGAGTGATGGGATGGGCACTGGGAACACTGGGGATGGCACTGGGATGGGCACTGGGATGGGCACTGGGATGGGCACTGGGAGTGATGGGATGGGCACTGGGAGCACTGGGGATACTGGGATGGGCACTGGGATGGGCACTGGGATGGGCACTGGGAACTGCCCCACGTCAGGGAGCTGCTGCTGGTGGGGCTGGGCCGGGCACGGAGCCGCCCCTTCCTCCTGGTACTGCCCAAACTGGGCACTGCCATGGGCACTGGGGATACTGGGATGGGCACTGGGATGGGCACTGGGAATGGCACTGGGATGGGCACTGGGAACACTGGGGATACTGGGATGGCACTGGGATGGGCACTGGGATGGGCACTGGGAACTGCCCCACGTGCGGGAGCTGCTGCTGGTGGGGCTGGGCCGGGCACGGAGCCGCCCCTTCCTCCTGGTACTGCCATGGGCACTGCCATGGGCACCGGGATACTGGGGATACTGGGAATGGGCACTGGGATGGCACTGGGAACACTGGGGATACTGGGAATGGGCACTGGGATGGCACTGGGATGGCACTGGGAACACTGGGGATGGCACTGAGAGCACTGGGATGGCACTGGGAACACTGGGATGGCACTGGGATGGCACTGAGATGGGCACTGGGAACACTGGGGATACTGGGAATGGGCACTGGGAGTGATGGGATGGGCACTGGGATGGCAGTGGGATGGGCACTGGGAACACTGGGATGGCACCGAGAGCACTGGGATGGCACTGGGAACACTGGGATGGGCACTGGGAACACTGGGATGGCACTGGGATGGCACTGAGATGGGCACTGGGAACACTGGGGATACTGGGATGGGCACTGGGATGGGCACTGGGAGTGATGGGAATGGGCACTGGGATGGGCACTGGGATGGGCACTGGGATGGGCACTGCCATGGGCACTGGGATGGGCACTGGGAACTGCCCCACGTCAGGGAGCTGCTGCTGGTGGGGCTGGGCCGGGCACGGAGCCGCCCCTTCCTGCTGGTACTGCCATGGGCACTGATGGGCACTGCCATGGGCACTGGGATGGGCACTGGGATGGGCACTGGGAGCTGCCCCACGTCAGGGAGCTGCTGCTGGTGGGGCTGGGCCGGGCACGGAGCCGCCCCTTCCTGCTGGTACTGCCCAAACTGGGCACTGATGGGCACTGCCATGGGCACTGGGATGGGCACTGGGATGGGCACTGGGAGTGATGGGGATGGCACTGGGATGGGCACTGGGAACTGCCCCACGTCAGGGAGCTGCTGCTGGTGGGGCTGGGCCGGGCACGGAGCCGCCCCTTCCTGCTGGTACTGCCCAAACTGGGCACTGATGGGCACTGCCATGGGCACTGGGATGGGCACTGGGATGGGCACTGGGATGGGCACTGGGATGGGCACTGGGAGCTGCCCCACGTCAGGGAGCTGCTGCTGGTGGGGCTGGGCCGGGCACGGAGCCGCCCCTTCCTGCTGGTACTGCCCAAACTGGGCACTGATGGGCACTGGGAGTGATGGGATGGGCACTGGGAACTGCCCCATGTCAGGGAGCTGCTGCTGGTGGGGCTGGGCCGGGCACGGAGCCGCCCCTTCCTGCTGGTACTGCCCAAACTGGGCACTGATGGGCACTGCCATGGGCACTGGGATGGGCACTGGGAACTGCCCCACGTCAGGGAGCTGCTGCTGGTGGGGCTGGGCCGGGCACGGAGCCGCCCCTTCCTGCTGGTACTGCCATGGGCACTGATGGGCACTGGGATGGGCACTGGGATGGCACTGGGAGTGATGGGATGGGCACTGGGATGGGCACTGGGAACACTGGGATGGCACCGAGAGCACTGGGATGGCGCTGGGAACACTGGGATGGGCACTGGGATGGGCACTGGGATGGCACTGGGATGGGCACTGGGAACACTGGGATGGCACTGGGATGGCACTGGGATGGGCACTGCCATGGGCACTGGGATGGCACTGGATGGATTTTGGGGTGGATTTTTGGGGTTCTGGTGTGAATTTTGGGGCTCCCAGTTGGATTTTTGGGGCTCCCAGTTGGATTTTCGGGGTGCCCACATGGATTTTGGAGATTCTGGGATGGATTTTTGGGTTCCTTGGTGCATTTTTGGGGGTTCTGGGATGGATTTTTGGGGTTCCCATGTGTGTTTTTGGGGTTCAGGTGTGGTTTTTTTGGTTCTGGGATGGATTTTTGGGGTTCTGGGGTGGGTTTTTGGGTCCCCATGTGTATTTTGGGGTTCCCATGTGTATTTTGGGGTTCCCATGTGTGTTTTTGGGGTTCCCAGGTGCACGTGGAGCAGGAGCTGCTCCTGTACGAGGGATTTGGGGTTCTGGGATGGATTTTGGGGTGGATTTTTGGGGTTCCCAGGTGCATTTTTGGGGTTCCCTGACCATTTTTGGGGTCCCAGGTGTATTTTTGGGGTTCCCATGTTTATTTTTGGGGTTCCCTGACCATTTTTGGGGTCCCAGGTGTGCTTTTTGGGGTTCCCAGGTGTATTTTTGGGGTCCTCATGTGTATTTTGGGGTTCCAGGTGCACGTGGAGCAGGAGCTGCTCCTGTACGAGGGATTTGGGGTTCTGGGATGGATTTTGGGATGGATTTTTGGGGTTCCCAGGTGAATTTAAGGGGTTCCAGGTGTATTTTGGGGTTCTGGGCTGTGTTTTTGGGGTTCCCAGGTGTATTTTGGGGTTCCCAGGTGTGTTTTTGGGGTCCTCATGTGTATTTTGGGGTTCCAGGTGCACGTGGAGCAGGAGCTGCTCCTGTACGAGGGATTTGGGGTTCCTGGGTTTGATTTTATGGTTTCTGTGTGTAGTTTTGGGGTTCTGGGGTGGGTTTTTGGGGTTCTGGGGTGGATTTTTGGGGTTCAGGTGTGTTTTTTTTGGTTCTGGGATGGATTTTTGGGGTTCCCATGTGTATTTTTGGGGTTCCCATGTGCATTTTTGGGGTTCCAGGTGCACGTGGAGCAGGAGCTGCTCCTGTACGAGGGATTTGGGGTTCTGGGCTGTGTTTTTGGGGTCCCCATGTGCATTTTTGGGGTTCCAGGTGCACGTGGAGCAGGAGCTGCTCCTGTACGAGGGGTTTGGGGTTCTAGGGTGGATTTTGGGGTGGATTTTTGGGGTTCCCAGGTGGATTTTTGGATGGATTTTTTTTGGGGTTCCCAGGTGCATTTTTGGGGTTCTGGGATGGATTTTTGGGGTTCCCTGACCATTTTTGGGGTTCCAGGTGCACGTGGAGCAGGAGCTGCTCCTGTACGAGGGGTTTGGGGTTCTGGGATGGATTTTGGGATGCATTTTTGGGGTCCCCATGTGTGTTTTTGGGGTTCCAGGTGCACGTGGAGCAGGAGCTGCTCCTGTACGAGGGATTTGGGGTTCCCATGTGGATTTTTGGGGTTCCCTGACCGTTTTTGGGGTCCCAGGTGCACGTGGAGCAGGAGCTGCTCCTGTACCAGGGGTTTGGGGTTCTAGGGTGGATTTTGGGGTGGATTTTTGGGGTTCCCAGGTGGATTTTTGGATGGATTTTTTTTGGGGTTCTGGGGTGCATTTTTGGGGTTCTGGGATGGATCTTTGGTGTTCCTGTGTGGATTTTTTGGGGTTCCCATGTGTATTTTTGGGGTTCTGGGCTGTGTTTTTGGGGTTCCCATGTGTGTTTTTGGGGTTGCAGGTGCACGTGGAGCAGGAGCTGCTCCTGTACGAGGGATTTGGGGTTCCTGGGTTTGATTTTATGGTTTCCATGTGTATTTTTGGGGTTCTGGGGTGGATTTTTGGGGTTCCCTGACCATTTTTGGGGTCCTAGGTGTGGTTTTTGGGTCCCCAGGTGGATTTTTGGGGTTCCCATGTCTATTTTTGGGGTTCTGGGATGGATTTTGGGGTGGATTTTTGGGGTTCTGGGATGGATTTTTGGTGTTCCCATGTGTATTTTTGGGGTTCTGGGATGGGTTTTTGGGGTTCCCTGACCATTTTTGGGGTCCCAGGTGTGGTTTTTGGGTTCCCAGGTGTATTTTTGGGGTTCCCAGGTGTATTTTGGGGTTCCAGGTGCACGTGGAGCAGGAGCTGCTCCTGTACGAGGGATTTGGGGTTCCTGGGTTAGATTTTATGGTTTCCATGAATATTTTTGGGGTTCTGGGATGGATTTTTGGGGTTCCCTGACCATTTTTGGGGTCCCAGGTGTATTTTTGGGTCCCCATGTGTGTTTTTGGGGTTCCCATGTGTGTTTTTGGGGTTCCAGGTGCACGTGGAGCAGGAGCTGCTCCTGTACGAGGGGTTTGGGGTTCCTGGGTTAGATTTTATGGTTTCCATGAGTATTTTTGGGGTTCTGGGGTGGAATTTGGGGTTCCCATGTGTATTTTTGGGGTTCCCAGGTGTATTTTGTGGTTCCCATGTTTATTTTTGGGGTTCCCTGACCATTTTTGGGGTTCCAGGTGCACGTGGAGCAGGAGCTGCTCCTGTACGAGGGGTTTGAGCGTTCTGGGATGGATTTTGGGGTTCTGGGGTGCATTTTTGGGGTTCCCATGTGTATTTTGGGGTTCTGGGATTGATTTTTGTGGTTCTGGGGTGGATTTTTGGGGTTCCCAGGTAGATTTTTGGGGTTCTGGGATGGATTTTTGCGGTTCCCAGGTGTATTTTGGGGTTCCCAGGTGTATTTTTGGGGTTGCAGGTGCACGTGGAGCAGGAGCTGCTCCTGTACGAGGGATTTGGGGGTTCTGGGATGGATTTTGGGGTGGATTTTGGGGTTCCCAGGTGGATTTTTGGATGGATTTTTTTGGGGTTCCCAGGTGCATTTTTGGGGTTCTGGGCTGTGTTTTTGGGGTTCCCTGACCATTTTTGGTGTTCCCATGTGTGTTTTTGGGGTTCTGGGGTGGGTTTTTGGGGTTCCCAGGTGAATTTAAGGGGTTCCATGTGTATTTTGTGGTTCTGGGGTGCATTTTTGGTGTTCCCATGTGTATTTTTGGGGTTCTGGGATGGATTTTTGGGGTTCCCATGTGTATTTTTGGGGTTCCCATGTGTGTTTTTGGGGTTCCAGGTGCACGTGGAGCAGGAGCTGCTCCTGTACGAGGGATTTGGGGGTTCTGGGATGGATTTTGGGGTGGATTTTTGGGGTCCCCATGTGTGTTTTTGGGGTCCCAGGTGCACGTGGAGCAGGAGCTGCTCCTGTACGAGGGATTTGGGGTTCTGGGATGGATTTTGGGGGTTCCCAGGTGGATCTTTGGTGTTCCCGTGTGGATTTTTGGGGTTCTGGGGTGGATTTTTGGGGTTCCCAGGTGGATTTTTGGGGTTCCCAGGTGTATTTTTGGGGTTCTGGGAATGGATTTTTGTGGTTCTGGGGTGGGTTTTGGGGGTTCTGGGATGGATTTTTGGGGTTCCCAGGTGTATTTTGGGGTTCCCAGGTGCATTTTTGGGGTTCCCTGACCATTTTTGGGGTCCCAGGTGCACGTGGAGCAGGAGCTGCTCCTGTACGAGGGGTTTGGGGGTTCTGGGATGGATTTTTGGGGTTCCCATGTGTGTTTTTGGGGTTGCAGGTGCACGTGGAGCAGGAGCTGCTCCTGTACGAGGGATTTGGGGGTTCTGGGATGGATTTTGGGGTGGATTTTTGTGGGTTCCCAGGTGGATTTTTGTGGTTCTGGGGTGGATTTTTGGGGTTCCCTGACCATTTTGGGGTCCCAGGTGTGCTTTTTGGGGTTCCCAGGTGTATTTTGGGTTCCCAGGTGTATTTTGGGTTCCAGGTGCACGTGGAGCAGAGCTGCTCCTGTACGAGGGATTTGGGGTTCGGGATGGATTTGGGATGGATTTTTGGGGTTCCCATGTGCATTTTTGGGGTCCCAGGTGCACGTGGAGCAGAGCTGCTCCTGTACGAGGGATTTGGGGTTCTGGGGTGCATTTTTGGGGTCCCCAGGTGCATTTTTGGGGTTGCAGGTGCACGTGGAGCAGGAGCTGCTCCTGTACGAGGCCTTCGCCACGACTCCCAGCTGGGCCAGAGCAACCTCAAGGTTCGGTTCCGCAAGGTGAGAGCGGCTCTGGGGGGTTTGGGGCATTTTGGGGGCTCTGGGGGGATTTGGGGGGATTTGGGGGGCTCTGGGGAATTTGGGGAGGATTTTAGGGGGGATTTTGGGGAGGATTTTGGGGGGATTTGGGAGGATTTTGGGGGGATTTGGGGAGGATTTTAGGGGGATTTTGGAGGATTTTGGGGGGATTTTGGGGGATTTTGGGAGCATTTTGGGGGCTCTGGGGGGCATTTGGGGGATTTGGGGGAGATTTGAGGAGGATTTGGGGGGCTCCAGGGGATTTGGGGAACTGGGGGGTTTGGAGGATTTTGGGGGGCTCTGGGGGGATTTGGGATTTTGGGGGCTCTGGGGGATTTTGGGGGATTTTGGGGGGCTCTGGGGGGATTTTGGGGAGGATTTTAGGGATTTTGGGGGGCTCTGGGGGGATTTGGGGAGGATTTTGGGGGCATTTGGGGGCTCTGGGGGGATTTGGGGGGCTCTGGGGGGATTTTGGGGGGCTCTGGGGGGATTTGGGGGGATTTTGGGGGATTTTGGGGGCATTGGGGGATTTAGGGAGGATTTTTTGGGATATCTGGGGAGGATTTTTAGAGAGGTCCAGGGGGATTTGGGGAACTGGGGTTTGAGGATTTTGGGGGGCTCTGTGAGGATTTGGGGGATTTTGGGGGGATTTGGGGAGGATTTTGGGGAGGATTTTAGGGGGGATTTTGGGGAGGATTTTGGGGGGATTTTGAGTGAGGATTTTGGGGGCTCTGGGGGGATTTGGGGGGGATTTTGGGGAGGATTCTTTGGGGGGTCCAGGGGGATTTGGGGAACTGGGGGGTTTGGAGGATTTTGGGGGGCTCTGGGGGGCATTTGGGGGATTTGGGGGGGATTTTGGGGAGGATTCTTTGGGGGTCCAGGGGGATTTGGGGGAACTGGGGGATTTGGGGAGGATTTTGGGGGGATTTTGGGGGGCTCTGGGGGGATTTTGGGAGGATTTTGGAGGATTTTGGGGGGCTCTGTGAGGATTTTGGGGGGGATTTGGGGAAGGATTTGGGGGATTTTGGGGGGCTCTGGGGGATTTTGGGGGGATTTGGGGGGATTTTGGGGGGATTTTGGGGATTTTGGGGGGCTCTGGGGGGATTTGGGGGATTTTGGGGAGGATTTTGGGGGGATTTGGGGGATTTGGGGGGCTCTGGGGGGATTTGGGGGGCTCTGGGGAGATTTGGGGGATTTTGGGGGGGATTTGGGGGGATTTGGGGGATTTTGGGGAGGATTTTAGGGGGATTTTGGGGAGGATTTTTCGGGATATCTGGGGAGGATTTCTTTGGGGGGTCCAGGGGGATTTGGGGAACTGGGGGGTTTGGAGGGATTTTGGGGGGATTTTGGGGGGATTTTGGGGGGATTTGGGGGGCTCACAGGGGGATTTGGGGGGATTTTGGGGGGCATTTGGGGGATTTGGGGGGGATTTTGGGGAGGGATTCTTTGGGGGGTCTAGGGGGATTTGGGGGCTCTGGGGGTTTGGGGGGATTTGGGGAGGATTTTGGGGGGATTTTGGGAGCATTTTGGGGGGATTTTGGGGGATTTTGGGGGGCTCTGGGGGGATTTGGGGGATTTGGGGGGCTCTGGGGGATTTTGGGGGGCTCTGGGGGGATTTGGGGGGCTCTGGGGGGATTTTGGGGGGATTTTGGGGAGGATTTTAGGGGGGATTTTAGGAGGATTTTTTGGGATATCTGGGGAGGATTTTTTGGGGGGTCCAGGGGGATTTGGGGAACTGGGGGGTTTGGGGGATTTTGGGGGGCTCTGTGGGGATTTGGTGACGATTTTGGGGGGATTTAGGGAGGATTTTGTGGGGGCTCTGGGAGGATTTTGGGGGGCTTTGGGGGGATTTTGGGGGGCTCTGGGGGCATTTGGGGGATTTGGGGGGGATTTTGGGGGGATTTTGGGGGCTCTGGGGGATTTGGGGGATTTTGGGGAGGATTTTAGGGGGGGATTTGGGGAGGATTTGGGGAGCTCTGGGGGGCATTTGGGGGATTTGGGGGGCTCTGGGGGGATTTGGGGAACTGGGGGGTTTGGAGGATTTTGGGGGCTCTGGGGGGGATTTTGGGGGGCTCTGGGGGGATTTGGGAGGATTTTGGGGAGGATTTGGGGGATTTTGGGGGGGCTCCAGGGAGATTTGGGGATCTGGGGGATTTGGGGGAATTTGGGAGGATTTTGGGGGGATTTAGGGAGGATTTTGGGGGGCTCTGGGGGGGAATTTGGGGAGGGTTTTTGTGGGTGGGATTTTTAGAGGAATTTTTTGGGGTATTTTGAGACAATTTTGGGGGGGGCTCCAGGGGGGATTTGGGGAGGAATTTGGGGTGAATTTTGGTGAGGATTTTGGGGGGATTTGGGGAGAATTTTTGGGGTGGATTTAGTGACGATTTTGGGGGGGATTCTGAGGAGGACTTGGGGGGGCTCCAGGGGGGATTTTGGGACGATTTGTGGGGCAGATTTGGGGAAGATTTTGGGAACCTTCAGGGGAATTTTTGGGAGCATTTGGTGACAATTTTGGGGGATTTTGAAGAGGATTTGGGGGTTCCAGGGGAGATCTGGGGGACGATTTTGGGGAAAATTTTGGAACCTTCAGGACAATTTTTGGGGGGGATTTGGGTGACAATTTTGGGGCAGATTTTGGGAGGATTTTTTGCATCTTCAGGGCAATTTTTGGGGGAGATTTGGAGACAATTTTGGGGGGATTTGAGGGGATTTTGAGGAGGATCTGGGGGGGCTCCAGGGGGGATTTGGGGAGGATTTTGGGGAGAATTTGGGGATGAATTTTTGTGGAGATTTGGGGACAATTTTGGATGGGATTTGGAGACGATTCTGGGGCAGATTTATGGGAGGATTTTTGGGGGGCTCTGGAGGAATTTGAGAAGGATTTGGGGGGGCGCCACGGGGATTTGGGGGCGATTTTTGGAGGGCATTTGGATACGATTTTGGGGGGGATTGGTGATGATTTTTGGGGGAGGATTTTGGGGAGGATTCAGGGGAATTTTTGGGGGGCATTTGGTGACGATTTTGGGGGGATTTTGGGAAGGATCTGGGGGGGCTCCAGGGGGGGGGATTTGGGGATGATTTTGGGATGAATTTGGTGAGGATTTTGGTGGATTTGGGGAGAAGTTTTGGGGTGGATTTAGTGACGATTTTGGGGGGATTCTGAGGAGGACTTGGGGGGGCTCCAGGGGGGATTTGGGGACGATTTTGGGGCGGATTTGGGGAAAATTTTGGGAACCTTCAGGGCAATTTTTGGGGGAGATTTGGAGACGATTTTTGGGGGGATTTGAGGGGATTTTGAGGCAGATCTGGGGGGGCTCCAGGGGGAATTTGGGGACGATTTGGGGGGAGATTTGGGGACAATTTTGGAGGGGATTTGGGGACGATTCTGGGGGTTTTTGGGAGGATCCTGGGGGGTATTTGGGGACAGTTTTGGATGGGATTTGGGGACGATTTTGGGGTGGATTTGGAGATGATTCTGGGGGGTATTTGGGGAGGATCCTGGGGGGTATTTGGGGAGGATTTTGGGGGGTTTTTGGGGACAATTTTGGATGGGGATTTGGGGA